>NC_009416.2:1240000-1497500 GCF_000002875.2 Leishmania infantum JPCM5
ACCGTTGACAAGGCTGCCGCAGCGGAGTTTCAGCGGCGGGTCGAGAGCGCCTGTGTGTTCCACAACTGCTCTACTCGCTTCGCTGACGGGTTCAGGTTCGGCCTCGGTGCGGAGGTGGGCATCAGCACCGCCCGCATTCACGCTCGCGGCCCAGTCGGTGTTGAGGGACTGCTGACCCAAAAATGGGTCTTGAAGCCGATGACGTCGTCGCCTCAGGCGACGGAGGACGGCGCCGCTGCAGCTGCGGCCAACGCGCCGTACGCGACGGTGGCGGAGTTCCAGAAGGGGCAGCGTGTCTTCACTCACAAAGATGTTACCCGAAAGCTTCAGGATGAGGCTGCAGGGCTGCGATTGCAGGCGTGAGCAAAGACACCACCGCCGCCGCCGCGGGGCTGTTCGATAGGTGTAACTTTCTCTCTCGTCACGCAACAGGTTGTGAGCGGAGTGGAGAGCGTGACGAGCCGCTGCTGTGTCGACGCTAGGTGCTGCGGTTTTCGCTTGCCATATCGCTCGTGTCTTGATGGTGCTTTTATTTGCGTATGCCTTTTCAGTGTTTCCTCCCGTAGTGCGTGTGCTTGTGCCCCACAGCCGCGGATACAACGCGGTGCGCGATTCCTGCTTCGCTTGCCTGCCGGCAGCCCTCCTGTACGTGTCTTTGTACCTGACGGCGCACCGACATTCAGCCTAGCCAAGCCACTTGTAGGTAAGCGCTCGCTGCCTTATCGCCTTATCGCTTCTTCACCATCATTGATCATCGCACGCACAAGCGCACACAGCGCCAAGAAAAGCAGAAAGAAAGGAAGTACACCGTGTTGCAGTCGCCCTGCTGGACGCATTGCATGCGTGAATTCAGCCCATCCTGATGCGTGCGCACTCACACGCCAATAGCAGCAGAGCATGGCCTCTGCGCATCTGAGCTGTCCCCATAAGAGATCTGTGCGCTGCCGTATGCTCATGCTGCTGATGGTATGCGCATAGGCAGACTATCCAATGACCAAGCCGCCGCCACTATCGAGCCGAGCACAACATACACGGTCTTCAGCCGTAATCGACCCGTGGCTCGCAGGCTGAGCGTTTATGTGTCAGCTTCGTATACCCAACACAATCATGCCTGTCACCCAACCCCTCCTTCCTGGGTATTTGGCTGCTTCTTCCACCGCCGCTCCGCCTCTCACCCCATGCACGCTCATCGCCTCTGTTCTCATTCGCGTGTCTTTCTCGGTGCTTGCGTGTTCGTTGTCCTCCCCCTCCCGCCTCAGCGCCTATGACACGCGTGCATGTAAATTTGTTTTGATCCTTCTTCCGGAAAAAGAGAGAGAAAACAGATCAAGCAGGCAAAGAAGCGGGCGTCCTCACGACTCGATAGCCCTTCCCTCCCTGATCCCTCGGCCCCACCGCGCCCACACACGGCAGCAGCACCAGCGCCTTCTTTCTTTTCTCCTCCTCCCCGCACCATTACAGACGAACACACGGCACTCGCCGTCGCCCTCCTCGTGCGCGCGTGGATCACCTTCCGCACTCTGCATCCTGTAGCGGCAGCGTCGCCCATTCGCCACGGCCTATTACGCCTCCCCCTCTCTCTTCCTTTGTCTCACCGAGAGACACGCACGGAAGAGGGAGGGAAGACAGGAGCGGCGGAGCAAACAACAACGGTGAAGGCTTTATGCTCGTGCCGTTCTCTTCGGCGAGCTGCTTGACATGACATCCATGGTACGCCACTACTCTCTTTCCAATCCGCCGCCGCTCGAGGGCGCGCTGGATGGCCGCGAGACGGCGCACGAGGCGGAGATACTGGAGGTGCAAGCTCTCCAGGCGGAGCGTGATGGCGAATGCGGGCGCGATATACTGCTCATGGAGCGCGCGCTGCAGATTCGCTGCCACCTGGTGAACCGACTGCGCGAGAAATGGGCCAATGCTGCGTCAGGGACGGGCTCGCCGTCGGCCGCCGGCGCTCATCGCGTGTCTGTCCTCGCTAATGCGGATGCGGTGGGCAAAGAAGAGCTTCTTTTGGAGTATCAGGCCCAATGTGGTGAGCTCTACGACGCGGCCGAGCGCCTGGTGGTTCGCTGCAACGGGCTCGGTGTCGAGCATTTTAAGCGAGGCGCATTCTCGGAAGCCAGCCCACTGCTCGAGTATGCGATGCAGCTAACGGAGGATGGGGCGTACCCGCTGTGCGAGGTCGATGAGCGACGGCGGCACTTGCGCGGGGTCACGCTCAACAACCTCGGCTGCATGGAGCGCCGCCGCGGCCACTTCTCCGAGGCACTACAGTACATGAAGTCGTCGATGGAGATGACCGGGGTCGAGTCACCTGTGGCATACATGAACACCAGCGCTATTCTTATCCAGCTAAGGCTCAGCGACGAGGCGGTGCGCATGGCGGAGCGCTCCATCGAGCTACTTTACCAAACACCCGAAGACCCGTCGCTGCTGGCAGTGGCGCATCACAACCTGGCCATGGCACTCGAGCCGGTCGATCCGGCACGGTGCTTGGAGGAGTATGCGCTAGCATACCGGACGGCCTGCTCCACGCTGGGCCCGGAGAGCGAGACGAGTCTCTCTATTCTGCGCAGCTGGAGGAGGTATGAGGCGACACGCGTGCCCCCGGCAATGGGGGCGTTCTTCACGGCCGGTGATGGCGCTGCCGCATCTCGGCTACGTGGGCTCGCTGGTGCCGCGCCAACCAGGCATGCATACACTGCACCGCATCGCTTGCCTGCAACGATGCCGCGCACACACAACGGCAAGAGCGGTGCTGGCCCCCCGATGGACTTGATAGAGCTCTTTCCCCACCCTTTTCTGCCCAGCGCGTCCATCTCGTCCGCTCCGACGAAGACGCCGCGGGATGTGACGCCGATCTACCGCCCCGCAGTGGTGCCCCGTCGGCCTCTTGCCCCTAGACCGCCGCCAGGCGTAACGGCAACCTCATCCAGTCGCAGTCGTGAGCCACAGTCGCAGCCGCGCCACCAGCAGCAAGAGCAGCACCGACAGCCGCGGCGTCAGTATGGGACGGAGAAGGTGATGCGTTCCTCGCCACCAGCCTCCCGCACTGCGGTGGCGGCTCCACGACCGCCACCCGCCAACCGGGCGAGCGAGCTTGCGGTGGCAGCCGGCAGCGGCCGCGTCGCCGCTTCAATGACGCCGTCGCCCCCGCCCTCTCGCCAGAGGCAAACGACCGCCCACCGGCGCTACTCGCCTACCACACCAGCGCAAGAGTCGTCACGGAAGTCACCGCCGCGTACAGACACCCGTCAGCAACGCTTGCCGATGCAAAAGAGGACTGCGGATGCATGCCTAACCGCTAGCGGGCCACGAAAGCGGGAGAAGAGCACATCCCACTACGCCAGTGACCGACTCACAACGCAGGCATCGTCCACCGCGCTGTTGTCTTCCCCTGTGCAGTCACCAGGACGCGGGCCACGTCGCCCCATAAAGGAGAGCGGCAGCAGCAACCATTCTCTCCCCATGCCACTGCCGCGAAACCTCCCGCCATTGCAGACCGCCGTCGCTGCGGAGCCGCCTGCGGTGGCGCCGAATCCGTCGTACTCCCGCTCGTTGCACGACGCAAAGACGAATGCGTCGCTCCCACCCACCTCAGCGTCGCTTTCCCTCACGTCAGATCCGCTGACGTTTCTGCAGAATCGACTCGAAATTCTGCTTCAAGACGAAGAAGAGCTGGAGCACAAGTACGCTCAAGCGACAGTGATTCAGCGGTACTACCGCGGTCACCTGGCCCATCGTCGCGTGGCAGCACTCCGAGCCACACGCGCGAGTTATGCACGGCTCGCCCAGCTGCGCCGCCATATGGCAGCACGTTGCATTCAGCGAGCGTTTCGGCGCCACCGCCGCCACAGCCGCTACCCTCTTGCAGCTGATCAGCTGGGCCGCTACGCAGCAGCCGGAGGCCGACGCGGTGCCCAGCACCAAGCGGCTACGCAGCTGCAGCGAATTGCGCGCGGTTGGTTGGCACGGCGTCACTACGCGCAGCTGCGCAAGTACACATGTGAGAGTCCAGCAGCCGCAACTCGCATCCAGCGCTGGATTCGCGCACTGCAAGCGCGACGCCACTACGCAGCCTTGCTCACCGCAAAGGCACAGCAGGAGGCCGTGGCGCTTGAGCACGAACGTCGTCAGTACGCGGCGACTCGCATTCAAGGCCAGTGGCTCACCCACCTGCAGCGCAGAGCATGCCAGGCGGCCCTGCGCAACCGTATGATGGCACGTGCCGCCGAGGATGCCCGATGTCGCATGAGGGCGGCTATCATCATCCAGTCAGCATGGCGAGGGTATCAGGCGCGCCGGCTCTATCAAGACACGTACTTGCGCACCTCCCAGCTGCGCACGGCCCGGCTGGAGTACGAGCGCCGTCGTCAGGCTGCTGTGCGACTTCAGGCATTTGGGCGGATGCTCATAGCCAGGCAGCACGCAACTCCGCTGCTGACGGTCGCCCGCTTTCGAGCAGCGGCTGAGATTCGAACCCGCAGCCACGAAGGGCAGGCCGCTATTAAGATTCAGTGTGCCTACCGTCGCCACGTGGCTCGTCGAGTGTGTGCCACCAAGCGTGCAGCGCGCAAGAAGCAAATTAGTCAGGACCTAGTGCAGGTGCGCACCGCAACTGTGCAACGTGCGGGACGAGGCTACATGGCGCGGAAAGATGTAGGGAGAAAGATGTCAGCGGTGCAGGCTGAGGCAGAGCGGTACGAGCGCCGTCTGCTGGCTTTGAAGCAGAAAGAGCTGGGGGCTGCACGCGCCGTCGCGCTGGCATCTCAGCTCAATATCTCCTCACTACGCGAATGCGAAGGTGAGCAGCGGCGCATGCTTGCGCGCGCGGAGCAGCAGCAATGGCACGACATGCTCACACAGTGCAACGCACTCTTAGCGTCGACAAAGGAGACTGAGGTAAAGCAAGAGGCGATGAAGGCGATTTCGTCAGTGGCCTTACACGGCTTTTCCCGCATCATCAAGGCGAAGAAGCAGCGAGCCCATCGCCAAGAGGCGCGCGACGCCTACCTGGACCAGTGCGCGGCAGAGGATGCCGAGGCACATAAGGAGGCGAGCGCGCGCGTGATAACTGACTTCATGCGTAGCGCCGCCGCGCGCAGCACCTTGCGTAGCCTATCCAAGACGATGAGTTCGTACAACGACGCTCGTGCGATGCAGGAGGAGGATGATAAGACGCCTGCGGCTGCGACGACGGATGAGGCGGCCCCGAAGCGCCCGCTCACGGCGGAGCAGATTGCGGCTGAGCGTGCTGAGCTGGACCGGCTGGAGCGCGAGCTGCTGGCCTCTGAGGCCACGGCGGCCCCGAAGCGCCCGCTCACGGCGGAGCAGATTGCGGCTGAGCGCGCTGAGCTGGACCGGCTGGAGCGCGAGGAGCTGCTGGCCTCTGAGGCCACGGCGGCCCCGAAGCGCCCGCTCACGGCGGAGCAGATTGCGGCTGAGCGCGCTGAGCTGGACCGGCTGGAGCGCGAGGAGCTGCTGGCCTCTGAGGCCACGGCGGCCCCGAAGCGCCCGCTCACGGCGGAGCAGATTGCGGCTGAGCGCGCTGAGCTGGACCGGCTGGAGCGCGAGGAGCTGCTGGGTGAGAGAGATACCACAAGCGCGTACGAGGAAGAGCGACCTCCAGCTGCTGATGAGTCTTTCACTTCGGCAGATGCATCTGTTAGTGCCAGTGCTTTGGCAGATGTGATGCTTGCTCGTCTGAAGGCCATCTGGCAGGCCGAGTTGGCGGCAGAGAAGCAGCGCCGCCAACAACGCGAGGATCTACATCGGGCTATCTTCGAACACAGGCAGCAGCGCATCGCAGCCGCCGAGGAGGGAGAGGAGCTTTCTCCCTATCGTATTAACCGGGTGCACCTGCAGATGCCCTCCTCGGCTGCGCCGAAGAAGGCACTCCCGTCGCCGGCAGAATTGCCCACAACTATGGGGAATAAGTACCGTCAGGAGCGCGCTGCACAGGAGCGTGCTGCTGTACACTGCATCGAGCGCTACTTCATTGGCTGGGGCGCCCGAAAGCACCTGAGGGCGTTGCTACGCGTGCTGGATGAGTATCTCAGTGCCCTGCAGGACTTTGACCGTCACGAGGGGCCCGTGCTTACCTTCGTGCGGCTCCGCGAAGTACTAGCCCGTTACCCAGACTTGCAAACGCGTGTTTCGCAGCTGCCCGTTTCCCTATCCCCTCCTGAATGTGCCGCCATTGAAGATGTAAACTCATCAGCTTCACCAGCAATATCAATAACCTCGAGGAAAACTCTGAAAGGCTTTTCCCGCATCAAGGCGAAGAAGCAGCGAGCCCATCGCCAAGAGGCGCGCGACGCCTACCTGGACCAGTGCGCGGCAGAGGATGCCGAGGCACATAAGGAGGCGAGCGCGCGCGTGATAACTGACTTCATGCGTAGCGCCGCCGCGCGCAGCACCTTGCGTAGCCTATCCAAGACGATGAGTTCGTACAACGACGCTCGTGCGATGCAGGAGGAGGATGATAAGACGCCTGCGGCTGCGACGACGGATGAGGCGGCCCCGAAGCGCCCGCTCACGGCGGAGCAGATTGCGGCTGAGCGTGCTGAGCTGGACCGGCTGGAGCGCGAGCTGCTGGCCTCTGAGGCCACGGCGGCCCCGAAGCGCCCGCTCACGGCGGAGCAGATTGCGGCTGAGCGCGCTGAGCTGGACCGGCTGGAGCGCGAGCTGCTGGCCTCTGAGGCCACGGCGGCCCCGAAGCGCCCGCTCACGGCGGAGCAGATTGCGGCTGAGCGTGCTGAGCTGGACCGGCTGGAGCGCGGGGAGAGAGATGTCGATGCAGGGGAGATGAAAGCGTCGCCGCTCTTGGCGTCCGAGCAGCTGCTCGCAGAAGGTGCAGTGATTGGCCATCTTGAACGCTGGGAACAAATAGGCTTCGATGACGGAGCGAGACATCCTCCACGACGACTGACCGAACAGCAGTTTGTGGTGGAGCGCTTGGCCTTGGACCAGCTGGACCACGTAAAGCAGGTGGCAACGGAGCGCGGAAGGCCGGACCGACCGAGCTGCGTGGAGCAAAAAATGTTGAGCGCAGCTGCACTTTATGCGCAGAGGGTGCAGGAGGAGCGTTGCAGCGCTGATTCTGCGCACACCTCGACGCCATCATCGGTGAGGACATTCGAGCCACGGCAGCTGGAAGGCCTCACCAGCAGCGAGGCGGGTGGTCGCTTGTGGGTGTTTGCCAAGGCCATCCGAGACAAGAAGGACCTACGCCAACGGCAAGCTGCCCGTGACGCTTATCTGCAAGAGATGCACAATGAAAATGCCATTGGTACAGACGAGGAGGAGAAGCAGCAGGAGGAGCGCGCACCGACGCCCTCTTCGGGCGCAAGTACGTGGCGGCGCTGCAGCAATGAGGCTAGCGGCGACGATAGAGAGATGGTGAACCAGGAGGCGTTGTGCCAACTGTACCATCAAGAGCGCCGATCCTTCGCCTCCTCGCTTGTAGGCGGCTTTGTTGATATCATCAAGGCGAAGAAGCAGCGAGCCCATCGCCAAGAGGCGCGCGACGCCTACCTGGACCAGTGCGCGGCAGAGGATGCCGAGGCACATAAGGAGGCGAGCGCGCGCGTGATAACTGACTTCATGCGTAGCGCCGCCGCGCGCAGCACCTTGCGTAGCCTATCCAAGACGATGAGTTCGTACAACGACGCTCGTGCGATGCAGGAGGAGGATGATAAGACGCCTGCGGCTGCGACGACGGATGAGGCGGCCCCGAAGCGCCCGCTCACGGCGGAGCAGATTGCGGCTGAGCGTGCTGAGCTGGACCGGCTGGAGCGCGAGCTGCTGGCCTCTGAGGCCACGGCGGCCCCGAAGCGCCCGCTCACGGCGGAGCAGATTGCGGCTGAGCGTGCTGAGCTGGACCGGCTGGAGCGCGAGCTGCTGGCCTCTGAGGCCACGGCGGCCCCGAAGCGCCCGCTCACGGCGGAGCAGATTGCGGCTGAGCGCGCTGAGCTGGACCGGCTGGAGCGCGAGCTGCTGGCCTCTGAGGCCACGGCGGCCCCGAAGCGCCCGCTCACGGCGGAGCAGATTGCGGCTGAGCGTGCTGAGCTGGACCGGCTGGAGCGCGGGGAGAGAGATGTCGATGCAGGGGAGATGAAAGCGTCGCCGCTCTTGGCGTCCGAGCAGCTGCTCGCAGAAGGTGCAGTGATTGGCCATCTTGAACGCTGGGAACAAATAGGCTTCGATGACGGAGCGAGACATCCTCCACGACGACTGACCGAACAGCAGTTTGTGGTGGAGCGCTTGGCCTTGGACCAGCTGGACCACGTAAAGCAGGTGGCAACGGAGCGCGGAAGGCCGGACCGACCGAGCTGCGTGGAGCAAAAAATGTTGAGCGCAGCTGCACTTTATGCGCAGAGGGTGCAGGAGGAGCGTTGCAGCGCTGATTCTGCGCACACCTCGACGCCATCATCGGTGAGGACATTCGAGCCACGGCAGCTGGAAGGCCTCACCAGCAGCGAGGCGGGTGGTCGCTTGTGGGTGTTTGCCAAGGCCATCCGAGACAAGAAGGACCTACGCCAACGGCAAGCTGCCCGTGACGCTTATCTGCAAGAGATGCACAATGAAAATGCCATTGGTACAGACGAGGAGGAGAAGCAGCAGGAGGAGCGCGCACCGACGCCCTCTTCGGGCGCAAGTACGTGGCGGCGCTGCAGCAATGAGGCTAGCGGCGACGATAGAGAGATGGTGAACCAGGAGGCGTTGTGCCAACTGTACCATCAAGAGCGCCGATCCTTCGCCTCCTCGCTTGTAGGCGGCTTTGTTGATATCATCAAGGCGAAGAAGCAGCGAGCCCATCGCCAAGAGGCGCGCGACGCCTACCTGGACCAGTGCGCGGCAGAGGATGCCGAGGCACATAAGGAGGCGAGCGCGCGCGTGATAACTGACTTCATGCGTAGCGCCGCCGCGCGCAGCACCTTGCGTAGCCTATCCAAGACGATGAGTTCGTACAACGACGCTCGTGCGATGCAGGAGGAGGATGATAAGATGCCTGCGGCTCCGACGACGGATGATGGCAGCGGTGAGGGTGCGTACGCAACCTCTGCCGAGTTGTGTGAGCACTCCCCTTGGTCTGCGGCTCTCAGAATCCAGCGCTTCTTCAGGGGCGTGCAGGCAAGGCGTCGAGTGCGAGTACTGCAAGAGGCATACCGTGCCTACCTCGAGGAGGAGCTTGCAGTAGAGGAGCTACTCTACTCAGCGGCGGTTACCATTCAGTGCTTGTACCGAGGCCATCTGGCGCGTCGGCAGGCGGCCATGGTCATTGTGCAGCGTGATCTCTACCTGCTGTCACTCCAGGAGGAGGATGGGTCAGGTGCGGATTCGAAGCGCGAAGAAGGGAGTGATGCGCCCTTGCCAGCAGTTCTATCGTTTCTTGCTTCCTCACCGAAGATTGTCGCTGGCGGCGGGGCCGAGGCAGCGGCGACTCGCTCCTTCACCCCACGCCGCTCTTCCTCGTCATCCTATACTGGTCTGCGCGAAGTTGCCAGCACAGCCATCGTGACCGAGGTGAATGAGGCGGACGAGGCAGCGCTGGATCAGCTTTTGCATCGCCCCTGAGCTGCCGCTCTCCATCTTGCGTCGGCGGCACGCCAAGAGCACCCGCACCCCGCCATTTCCCGGGTACACAGTCAGAACATCTGCGCGCAATGTCAGGAGACTGCTGCCGTCTTTGCCCGCTTGCGTGCTTTCTTCCTTTTCGCTACTCGTATTGTACTGCTATACTGATGGTGCACTCCACTATAGGGGAAAGCGAGAGCGGTGTGGTCGATGGCGGTGCGCGATGTGTCTGTGTCGTGGCACTCACCGCCGCCGCTCGCGGTATCACCGAGTGCCAAGAGAGTGGCAAACAACACTCCTTGTTGGTTTCGTCTCTGTGTCTCCTTATCTCACAATCACTCTCGTCGGTGGCGTTCCCCTTGGCCGCTTTCTTGAATATGTTTTCTGTTCTCTTCCCGTTGCCGGCGTTCTTTTTCTGTCGTTTCCGTGCCCGGTTGCTCTCACCCTTGTGGCTGGTGCGTGTCTGTTGTCTCCGCATTCGGCTTCAGGACAGTTGCTTGTGCTGCGTGTGCGTGCAACAGCCTATATACATGTGCATGTGCTGAGGTGTGTGTGGATGTGCCTGTGTGTGTACCTTTTTTTATATAATTCTCGTTTGCTTTTGCTGTTCTTGTTATGATGTACAGAACATCAGCAAAGAAGGCCAATGAGCCGCTCTCTCTCTTTGGCTGGATCGGTGTAGCCTGCACATGCCGAGCTGGCGAGGGTACGAGGTCTGCAGCGTTCTGTTTGCTTCTTTCTGACTTGGAACGCGCAACCATCCTTCACCACCCTCTCGCTTGCTCGTTTTGGTTGTTCGTGTTTCCGTCATTTTCCTCGTTGTCTTTCGATTTTTTTTCGTTCTAGGGTGCTCGTTGACGCTTCACCGCGGTTCTTCCCGTCACGTCTCTTGCTCTACTCCGCCTTCTCTCTGGATGAGCCTCATCTACCCCACCCCCTCCCACCCGGCTTATTGCCACTTCGATGTACATTGTCGTTCTCTTCGACTTCAACTAGAATGGCGGAGAACAAGAGCGCGCGATATTAGATAAGTAGCAAGACGGAGAAACTGCAGCCCCCCAAAAAAACCACAAGAGGAGAGGTGGTACGGGGAACGTCCCTACCTCCCTCCCTGTGCACCGCTGCCCCTTGTCTTTCGTATGTTCGCTCTCTCTTTTCTTTATGCTTTCCCTTCTGGTTTGAGCCCACCGCGAACCAGGAGCGGCGAGCTACAACGAAACCGCCAACAAGAACAAAGGGAACGGATCGCACTCGATCTCCTCCCAGGATGCATGGCAGCGCCGCCTCTTACCCCATCCACTCTCGCTCTCTCGCTCTCTCGCTCTTGCGCATCTGTGAAGTGCCGAGACGAGGGGCGGGAGTGGAGATGAGGAGGGAGCGTGTTTTGCGCTTGTGTGGAAAGCTGCCCCAGTTGAAACTTGCGGAGGACTCTCTGTGCATGTCACAAAAGGCTTCGCATCGCTATGTCCGTGTGCGTGCGTGGATGAAGGCGTATGCACTCGTCGCGGCCTCTTCGGTATCGCTTGCCTTTGTTATCTTCTTCTGTATGCATCACACACACAGACACACACACACACACACACACACACACACACACACACACACACACACACAGAAGAACTTGCAAGTCGACACATCATAAAGGAAGAGCACATCGCAACAGCAGCTGCTGTGCGAGACGGGAGGAATAAGGTCGTCCATCTTCGCGTCTTTCGCGCCTCTGCTTGTTTTCTTCTCCGTTGGCTGCCGCCACGCATCCCTGCGTCATCGACACCCGCATTGTGCTCATCTGCGTCATCATCTCATTCGGCGCCATGATCTTCGAGCCGTGCGGCGACTTGCTCAAGGATTACAGCGCCTTCTGCGAATCTCTATCTGTTACAGAGAGGGAGGACGTGTACAGCGCTATTCTTACTCGTGTCGTCGAAGTGCCCCCTTTGCCTGCGGATGAGCTCGAGGTGTCCGAAGGGGTCGGCGGTGGTGCTGGGGATGCATTGGACAGGCGTCTGATATCAGCCACTGCCAACGCGAAGGGATCGCGCCCGTCGACCAAGACGGCTTCCAAGGAGAAGGAGAAGGCCAGCGCTGGCGGCAAACACAAGAGCCTTCTCAAGAGCTCGCAGGAGGCTTCGACAAAGCCGGCGGAAGAGGAGACTCCACCCCATCTCCCGCTGACGCCTACCATCACCTACGTCTCACTCCACTACCCCGTCTTCTGCTTGAACCAGCGCGATATGACACCGCTCTCTCGCGCCATTCCGCACTGCCCTTCCTTGCTCTCCGTGGAGCTGATCGGGTGCGGGCTGAGCGCGCAGAGCTACATGCAGCTAGTAGAGGCGGTGTATCGCAGCCCGCGTGTCTTGTCTGTAGCGGTGGATTTCAACCAAGACATCAGTGGAAACTCTTACACGTCCCACTCTCTCGAAAAGGGCAGCCACGCGAGTGTGCTCACAAACACGCGAGAGCAGGCTGGGTTTGTGATTGACCCGACTCTGCGGAATGCCGCGTCGCGGTCACTCGGCGATGCGCTGGAGATGTCAGTCGGCGGCTTCTGCGGCCTCTCCTTCGCTTCAGGAAACTCGCAGGAGCGGCCCTTCAGCTTGAACACAGTCCCTGCAACCTCTCCCAGCGGTACGAGCGCGGCTGACGCGGCGTCCAGTGGCGACCGGAACACTTCTCGTGTTGCCGGGGGTGACCCGAAGCCGGCCGTTATGCGCAATTCGAGGCTGTCGCAGAGCGCGGCAGCGGACGCGTCCGCCACCGTCTTGACCGAGGCTCAGCGGGTGGGAGAGGCCGGCGACGAGGACCACAGCGGGGGCAGCTTAGAGCTGTACTTTTACCCCACGCAGTTCTGTGGTCTGGATCAGTTGCCCACGCAGCTGGAGCTGCAGCTGCAGGAGGAGACGGAGAAGAAAGGCAAGGTGGATAGCAAGCGGCTGCAGCAGGTACAGGCGCAGCGTGACACCTTGCGCATCTTCAATCGGCAAAACCGCATGGCAGTTCCCAAATCGTGGGACGGCATCCTCTTCACCGGCATCCGCTTCCTCAGCTTGCGCGGAAACGGCATCGACGACGCAGCCGTAACCCGCATCGTGGATGTGCTAAAGCACAATCCCCGCTCGCAGCTCGAATCGCTGAATCTCTGGGGCAACAACATCACCGACCTTGGTGCCACGGCGCTGGCGCAGCTGCTGCGCCATAATCGAGACATTCGCGTCTTAGACGTCGGCAATAATAGGCTGAGCGACACCGGTCTTCTGGAATTGATTGACACGTTTCGCATGCATCAAGTGTCATCGCTAGAGGAGGTACTTGCGCTGCGACGTGCCTATTTAACCAGACGAGGCGCGACAGATGAGGAGCGCAAGGCTGCGGGGCAGCCGTTGTTGGCCACCGATATCCCAAGCTATGAAGATCTCTACGCCTACTGGTGGTACACGCAGCAGCAGCTACACCAGCAGCCGCCGCCGCTTCCACACGCGACCGAACGTGGTGGCGCCGCGGACGCTACACCCCAAGTGTGGAACAACTTGTCTCTCTCTTCCGCTCTTTACATGGCGCCGCCGCCGCCGCCTCCGCAGCGCGATGCATCGCTCAGCCCCAGCTCTTCAAGCGCGAAGCGGGCTTCTTCGAAGAGCAAGTCCATGAGGTCGGAATTGGTTCCTGGAGGCTGCGGTGGCGGGCCAATGGCATCCGCAGCAGCTACACTGTCTTCATCTGCTGCGAGGGCAGCGATGCGTCCTACGGTGGCCTTCGACAGAGACTGCGTGCGGATGTGCCACCTCGCCGAGAATGACCCATCCATCCGCGTACCGGGCAACACGGTACTGGAGGTGCTGAACCTGGAGGAGAACCGCTACGTCACCATCATCGGTGTGCGCGAGGCTGCGCGGCGGCTCGCCCTACGCGAGCCAGCAACGACGGCGGAGATGTTATCCATGGTTGAGGTCCGGGAAGTGCACTCGACGCCGTCACTTTCACCGTCTGCGCCGCATTCCGCCGCGAGTTCGAGCATGGAAGGGGCTAGTAAACGCCTCACAAGCGCCATCCACCGTAGCACAGCCGCTGCCTCGCAGCCGATGCCGACACCGTTGACGGTGATTCACCCACCTGAGCTACACTGCGCCGGGCTGCGGCTGCGGGTGTGCGCTGTGAGATGCCACCGCGAGTCTGATCGCAGGACGTGGCGTGAGATGGATGAGGTGCAGCAGCACCTGAACGCCTCTCTGGCACAATGGTCCCGCTCTCGTGCCGCTTCGCGCACGTGATGCTCAAAGTGAAAAGAAGTGCAAGGGTGTGGGGCGGGGGGGGGCCGGCGGCGGCGGCGCAAACGGGAAATGTAGAGACTGACCACGCGAACCCGCGGCACTGAGTGCCGGCGATGCATGCACACACACGCACTCGCGCAAGCACCACTTCACCATCGTCCGATGCCCAAAGGTCACCTCACTGTTTTTTTTTTTTGATGTGCACTTTCCTCTCTGTTTCCTCGTATCTTCTCTTACCTTGGCGTCATGCTGGGTGGAGGCTTCATTAGCTTGCCTCTGCATATGTATGCGCGCGTGCATGCATGCTCACCGAGAACGAGCTCGTGGAGGGGCGCGGCTAGAGTTTCCGAGTGCTAGAGGTCACGCTGCTCGTTGCTTGCTCCAAAGGGTCGCGGCCCCTCTCGCTCTATTCTCCGTGTGGCGTCGTGTTCCTGAGCGCTGCGTGCTGTGCTCTCTCAAACGAACAAGCGCATCCGTGCGCGAGGTCAGAGCTGCGATGTAATCCGAACAGACAGACAAACAACGGCTCGAGAGAAGAAAAGAGCAGCAATGATTGTTCTATTCTCGCGCTTCCCTTTCTATGCGTCATGCGCATATGTGCGTGTGCGCATGCTCCTCCCTCGCGCCCCTCTCTGGTTCGACGATGCCACTGCTGCAACCACCGGGACACCACCAGGTGAGGTATGTACGGGTTTGGAGAGAGGAGATGGAGGAGCGAAAAGGCAGAAAGCGGCACTTCAGCAGGGAGACGGAGGGGAGGGAGTGGGAGGGGGGGCTGTTGCACCCCCCCCCCACAGCTTGAAAGTGACTGGACGGAAAATGTGCACGGCGGTTTAGTAAACTAATAGGACCCCATTGACGAATCGCGGGCTGTCAAGCGCACCTCCCCAACCTCTCCCTATCTTTTACCTTCGTGTTTGACGTTTTTTTTTACTGCAACGGGCCATCACGGCATTCTCTCTGCCCTCCTTTTCCCTCGTCTTATCTTCACCCTCCCCCTTCCACCTCCCCCATTATCACCGACGCATCAACATACCGCGGGCCGGAGCAGGAGATAAAAAAGTCATTGAGCGTCCCTCGCACATATTTTATAGGAAGGTGTTGCCTTCCTCTTGCTTTCGGCGACACTTAGCCGTAACTCTTTCTTCCTCCTCCATCGTAGTAGTGATAGGGATAGCCAAGCGAGACAACGTAGCTCTCTCTCGCTCGCTGTGTAGTGTGGGCCGCCCAGAAGGTGAACGCTTTCGCACGCGTAAGCGCGCACCGCACGACTAGAAGTGCTGGTGTGCGCTCAGCCTTTCCCTCTTTTCTTCTTTCCTTTTCCTTCGGCCAGTCAGCAGTAACCCGCACTTCAGCAGTTTTCCATCACGCAACTTCTCGGCTCCGCCTTACTTGTCTCTTCTCTCAACTTTTTCGTCCTGCGATAGATAGGATGTCTTGGCGGGCGCGCTTCACGCCCTGCGTGGGCTCCCTCACAGTGTGGCTGAACCCCAAGGATCCGAACTGCTTCGGCGTGCGCAACTGGTGGCGCAACAATCTGCCAGAGCTGCAGCTGCTGAACCCCTTTTGCACGTTCACAATACAGGAGCTTTCCTTCGGTGAACCGCACATGTACGTCAACTACACGCCAACAGATCAGCGCATGATCCGGCTAGCCGGGGCGACTGAGGAGGAGTGCGAGGAGATCATGGAGGCGTGCATCACGTATGGCATGAACCACGCCATTATCGAGCGTCCGCGAACCGACGACGGTGGTGACTTAGTGAACCAACCAGCCATCACATCCTTTGGCTACACTGAGAGCTTCACCGCGAAGCTGGAGGTGGCACCGCCTGCGGACATAGGCCAGAAGACGACGGAGGGCGTCGATGATCCAGGCCAGAAGCCGCGCCTCTACCCTCGCAACGTGGGCTGCAAATTGATGCCATAGTGAACCAACTCATCCATCCACACAAGCGGAAAGAGCAGCCGGGCTGGGCTCCGCCATTGCATGTGAGGGGATTGCAGTGCGACGTCTCCACATTCATCACTCGCGCCCGCCTTTCTTCCACACAGCCTTGCCCCTTTCGCCCCCCTGAAGCGTGCGTCTGTGGTGCCCTTTCTCTGCCGTTTCTGCTTACCTGCCTGAGAACCATGAAAAGGAAAGCAACATCGAGGAGGGCGCACCCCATTCGCTCGGCGACGAGGGGGGAGGGTGAGCGCTGTGGCACTGCGGTGCGCAGACTCGAACGTGCTGAGCTGGTCAACTGCATGACAAAGACCGAGAAAACGACAAGCCGGTATGCACGCGCGTATGTGTGAGTATCCTAGAGACGTACTGGAAAGCGAAGGCAACCACGGTGTTAGTGCCCGGCGCGTCTGTGCGCTTCTCTTCTTGTCTTCCCTTTTTGCGCATCACTCACCAAGCTCATGCGTCCACCACGTTCAGTGGCGGCAGCAGTTTGATCTCTCTTCAACAGCCTTCTCTGTTATTTTATGGACGAAGCCAAGAAGAAAGGGCTGAAAAAGGAAATGCACCGCAAGAGAACGCCGACGCACCTCGCGCCTTAGCACCTCTTCAAGCTTCCTGCTTTCATCCGCCGCCTCGTCCTGCTTTCATGCCCACAGGCCATGGTACTCGAGTCGCTCTGCCCCTCTTTCTCTCTCTACCTGTGCATGTGCGCGGGTGTGCGAGCGCACCACCGCAAAAACTTGCAGAGAACGCATCTGCGTACTTGCGCTTACGGGTGTGCGTGGCGGAAAAGACGACTGCGCTGCCAGGCGTATGTGGTGAGCGCAAACGCGTGTGTGTTGCCATGAAATCCACAGCCTCATTTCACAAGAGTACCCCGATCCCACCATCGAGGTGAACTCGACAACAGCCACCCCACCCCTTCCACACACGCACAAACATACACACGAACATGCCTCGCTCTCTCTCTCGACGTATTTCTCTCTCCCCCTGCCCGTCTCTGCCATGGCCTTCCACGCCCTTTTTTTTTGATGTGCGGGTGGCGCGAAACCGATGGGTGTACGCCGATGGACGCGCACGCATACACGCGCGCCACCTCACCTCCCGCGCTTAAACATGTGCGCACAAGTAGGCTCTGTGTGACGCGTTGATGGGTAAAGGAATCGTCGAACGGACACATGCCCTCTTACACACCGTACGTGGCGCACACTAAGAGGGTGACGGCTCGCATGCGCGCGCGCATGCACAAACAGTCGTTCACAAACGCTATCCTAGCTTCAACACAAGCGGAGCGGACGGATTTGTCGAGAGTAGCGGACGCGCGTCTGCGTGAGTTGACGGCACTCCGCGCAGACCATCAGCGCACCTTCGACCCTATTTTCAAGCAGAAAGCGCTGAACCTTCTGCAGACCTTACCGCTCAAGGCCGCGGCGGATGATCCACATTTTACTTACACGTTGGGTGCGTTGCGGGTGTGCGGGTACTTCAGTGCAACGCAGTCCCCGGCAACCTTCAACTTGCTTAACCACGCCACACGGCACACCTTCCTCCTCGACGCGTTCAGCTTCTATCAGCTTTTCCTCGCATTGGAAGAGATGCGTCATCCTCAGACGGCGGAGATACTGTCAATCGTGCTACCCCGTGTGATGGAGGTGGCGACTGACTTCACTGAGGGAGAGGCGCGCCTGCTGCTCGATCTTTACTTCAAACACAACTTGCTTACCAAGGAGCTCAGCGAGAGGCTTGCAGGCGTGATCACAGGCTCGGTGAACGACTTGAGTGGAAAGGATTTGATCAGCGCTGTGTCGGCAGTGCCAAACATGGCGTTTGAACAGATTTCGCGCCGATTTCTGGAAGCTGCGACACCGCGCCTTTGCCGCGCCCTGCGAGAGGCCACAGAGCAGGTGCAACTTTACAAGGCAACGTACCTGGAGCACGCCGGTCGAGGCGCCGCCGCCTCGGATGCAGCGCGGCCGATGCTGAGACGCGACGCCGACGGTCAGCCGCCGCAGAATCCCGATATGGAGACACCCACTGAGAGGACTCTGCGACGCAGGAAGGAAGAGGAGTGGCGCCAGCTCCTGATCGATCAAATTTACGAAGGGCTCAGCTTGCACCGAGAGTTGCAGAAAAGCATAACGTGGCTGTGCTGGGCTCCGCGCCCACTCCTGAATGAGTTGGTGCGGTGCGCGCTGATCTTCAGCGAGCCGCTCCTCGCTGACGCAGCGGAGCAGCTACCTGCAGCTCTCAAAGATAAGGCAACTGGTGCGAGTGCCTCCTCTGTCGCGATATCTGCGAACGGTGAGCTGGCGGCGATCGTGGCGGAGCGCGAAAATTATGCGCGCGACCTGCCGCAGGTGCGACGCCGCAGCCTCTGCCACTGCCTGAAAATGCTTCATTTCACGTCTTACAGACACCTCCCTGCCCTCCGCCTCCTCTCTGCGCGGATTGCGGCAACGAAGGATGTCTTGGGCATCGTATCTCCGCTAGTGCTGGCGCGTGAGCTTTCACAGGCTGTAGAGGCTATTGCCTTTTTTTGTGCGACAGACTGTGCCCCAGCTGTGACGGCAATAATCGATGACATCCTGGAGCACATCGAGCCTGTCACGAATTCGCCTGCGCTACTGAATCGTTTTCACGCGTTCTCCACAGAAGAGCTGAAGCTTGTGGAGCGGGTGGTGCTGCGCGTGCTGCTCAGCTGTACACGGTTTCTCTCCACGCGCATCTCGGAGAAGGCGGAAAAGAACGCACTGCAGAGAGCACCTGCGCAGGAGGAGGCGATACGCGCCATCCTGGCCCAAGCCACGGCGCTTGCTATCTCGCCCATAACACGCGCCTACCTCGCGCTCGGGTTGCGGCTCATGCACTCTAGCAAGGCGCATGGAGAGAGGGGCGCCAAACAAGTGCAGTGCTTTATTGGCACCATGCACCTGCTCTATGTGACCACCGTTATACTGGCCGTGTCTTCGCAGGCAGGTGCAGCACCGACGGCGCCGGATCCGGCCGCACACGAAGTCCTGCGCGCCATCCTTAGGCAGCTCGTGCCGTGGGCGCAGACGATGGCGACGATGCAGGCCGGTGAGATGCCGGAGGAGGCAGCGGCGGAGATGGCGAAGGCGCTGGCCTTGCTTAAGGAGCATCCGGAGATCATGGACACTCCGGCCGGGGCTACGACGCAGAGAGAGAACAAAGAAGAATAGCGTTGACACGCGCGCAAGTTTGCTTGCCGGTGTCTAGGAACTTGGCTTCGTGGTCTCTCTGTCACACACACATACACACACACACACGACTACTAGCATGCAGCGCCATGCTGTTGGTGCCCTCCAGAGTCCGCCCGCATCTGCCTCTCTCTGTCGCTGTCACCTTCCCTCCCTTCCCCGTGCACGCTGCTTCGCCGGACCCTATGCATGAAAGAAATAAACCGAGAAGGAAAGGCCGGCATATGGCAGTAGGCGCTGCGGGCTTTCCTCGGTGTTTCACTGGCGTTGATCTCTTTGCCCAGCTGCACAAACTCGCCCGCGCATTTAGACAGAGACACGGCCACTAGGAGAGACATGCACGATTTCATGCCATCTTACAAGCGAGCCAACGAAGCCACCGGGGCTGCTTAGGTGGGGGTGGGGGTAGGCGTGGCAGTGGCCGCTGTAGCGAGCACGCTTGAGCCCATGGGAGCTACAAGACCTGTGCTTGCATATCTCGCTGCTGCTGCTGTTGCACGAGAACAGGACGCTTTTTTCTTTGTATTCTCTGTGATGCAAGCATGTGTTTTGGTTGTGCGCGTGCGCGTCTGGTAGATGACATGCTCTCTCTCTCAGCCGCAGCCGCGGCACAGCGCGCCATCTTCCTCGTGTTGTCCGTGTCTCCCTCGTTCTTTGTCGCCGTCTTCATCTCTCATCGATCCTCCCGGCATCTCTGTACATCTTACGTGTGCTGCTCCCGTTCTCATCTTGTGTTTCCCATCCTTGGTGGCTACGGACACACACATCCCATAATGCGTGTACTTGCACGTGTGTCTTCGTGCTCAGTCCGCTGAAGTCTCTCCACAGATCGATCCGCACGCATACGTACCCTTGCCCATTCAGCAGCGACGGGGAAGCAGCGATGTTCTCGAATGAGCAACTGATCGGCCCCGACTTCGATGAGGTAGCGTACCTGCGTTATGCTCTTCGTGCCGCCAACCACAGTGCCGAACACGCACGGCTGGAGAGCTGCATCGCTGAGGTGAAGAGGGATATACAGTCCGCTCTCGCCGAACATGCAGACAGTCTCATCGATCAAGCGAGATGCACCTATAAGACACAGCGCGAGGTGACGGCGGTGCGTCAGAGCACGGATTCGTTGCAGAAGGCATCTGGGCGGCTTCGCATTATGATCGAGGAGCCTTACATGCAGCTCCAAAGCCGTGTAAAAGAGTTGGAGGCAACGCAGGAGGTGATACAGCTGCTCCAGTCAACGCTGCGCTTCCTCTCTCTGACAGCAAGACTACAGGAACAGCTCGCTACCACTTCCTCCGTTGATATCGTGCGCTCCTCGTACACGCTGAAGGAGCTGGAGGAGGTTCTTCAGGATGGCGCGATTCGGTCCCTACAGGTGGTCGAGGCGCAGCTGCCGGCGGTGGAGCGGCACGCAACGACGATACGGAGCAAGGCGCACGAGCTGCTTGCCATGACGGAGCTAACAGCGCCACCGAGCGGCAACGGCGGCACCGGCAGCGCTGCTGCTGTGACGCCCGCGACTGCTTCGACGTCTCGCCTCGCACTTCAGGTGAGCACAGGGTTGCAGTGCGCGCATGTATTGCGCATGCTCTCTCGCACCGTGCAGAGCTTCATGACAGAGCGGCGTCGTGAGGTGCTGCGCACCATCATGCGGGAGCTTGATGCACAGGCCATCGAGGAGCACATCTCCAGCGAGTACGATCGTCTTTCCCGCTCTTCGCTCAGCGGACACAGTGGTGCGATGTCGGAGCAGACGGTGACGGCACATGCCGTGCTGCAACACATCCAGAAGACTCTCTTTATCGCCGTGCAGCACACCCGATGCGTCATTTTGCTGTGGCGCGTGCTGCTTCAGCGACGTGACACGCAGACTCAAGAGCTTTACCTGTTCTCCATTGACTCACCGGTGCAGCTCCTTGTGGAGTACTGGTCCACGATCACCGAAAAGCTGCGGGAGCGGCTGAATAGCTTGCAGAAGCGGCACGCCATTCGACTTGCCCTGGCGAGTGCTTACCCGCGTTACCACCATTTGGTTGCCAGCTTCCTCAGTCGCACTGACGTAGCGAGTGTGGCAGAGGGCCCGCTGAGTACCGGCGCGCCAGGTGGCGCTGCCACTGATTCCGTAGGGTCCGCGGTGACGGGTGCGGCTGGCACAGCCGCGGCTCTGCTCTCGATCCACGTCACGCAATGCGGCATGGGCGACTACCTCGACTTGATCGACACCGTGGACGCTGCAGTGCGGCGCGGCGTTGCAGGCAATGGAGGAGAGGGTACTCCCTTCAAGACACCTGACAAGTCACCTTCGGCGCACATAGGCACTGCGACTCCACCACGTACAGACACGCAGGACATGCGGCACACGTGGCTGGCACAGGTAACCGACGAGGCACGGGGCGCCTTCAGGACGCATGTGCTGGACCGTCATCGCGAGGTCATTGGCGGTGTCTTCTTACGCCTCTCAGCTGCCGTTCCGCCCTCTGCGGCAGCGGCCGGGCAAACCGCCACTGTTGCGCCGGTGCGCATGCAGGGCGGTCGCCGGCCGTCTATTCCCCCTCAGGCCAACACGCTGGACATGGCGGTCTACACGCGTTTGGTCACGCAGGAGGTGCAGATGTTCCGCCAGGATCCGCACACCCTGGATGTGTTGCTAGACTGCGTCTTTTCCACTCTGCGCCAGGTTCGGGCCAAGCTGACTGAGGCGATTAAGAGATACCCGCTTCCGCCGCTTCCAGCGGTGACGGCTGCGCCGACGCTGACGCAGGTGATGCACCTCTCTATCGCCAACGGCTGCACCACTCTTGCGTACGACTGCGCAGCTGTCCTCGCGATGGTTCCTCACCCGTCTGCTTCACAGACGGCTGGCGGCGGCGCTGGGGCGGGGGGTGCCGCGGCCGCCTCCAATGCCACCAGCGGGGCTCACCGGCACGCTCACCAGGACCCCTACGCGCTGGTGCTGGAGCAGCTGGGCACGAAGCGCATGGAGCTACAGCAGCTCATCGATACATTCCACAACATGAGCGAGCGGTCAACGAAGCCGTTTGCGGACTCGGCTGCGTCGGTGCTGCTCCCAACGCTGACGCAGGCTGTCGACAACGTGCTGCGTAACGAGCTGGCACTGTCGTCTGCTGCTGCGGCGACGGCAGCGAGTGAAGGGAGAGCGCAAGCGAATCCGGCGATGCCGCTGGGCGGCAGCGGGGGTGGGGACAGCCGCACGGCTCTTGTGCAGCTCCAGTCGCAGTGCCGCCAGTTCACGGATCGCTTCTTCTTCCTGGTCGACGCGCGCACGTCGGGCTGGATGGAAGCCTGCCAGCATGTTACGAACACGATGCTGGCGCGGCTGTTGATTCGGCTTGCCACAACGCCGCCACCGGCAACACTGCGCGGTACGCCACTCGCCACCGCACCTGCGTACGCGCAAACGCTGCAGGTGATGGTGCCCCCGCTGCTTCAGTTCGTGCAAATGGTCCAGTCTGCCGGGACGGTAGGACGTATAACCTCCCTCCTGCGCGGCTGCGTGCGCCAAGTGGAGTTGTTTTACGAAACCTGTGGCGGGCTGGGCGGTTCCGGCAGTGGGGACGGCGCATCGGCCGCGGCAGCGCTCCGGGCTGCGGTGATGGAGCGGCTTCGACCGCCAATCCCGCTCTTCTTTGCGAAGTTACTGGTGCTGCAGTACGGCCTCTTTACCACGCCTGCCTCGGCACCGTCGGAGAACTCGCAAGGCGCTGTCGGCCCGTCTGCCCTCGCTGGCGCACTGCAGTTGTCGGAACAGGGCTTGCTGGAGTGCTTGGAAGGGGTGTTGCTTACAGAGAGCTCGGCGAGAGTCGCTGCCACCTCCTCAAATTTGGAGGGAGGTGGGACTCCGGCTGCTGGCGCCACTGGAGCCGATCGAAAGGGGGAGGTGCTGTCGGCGTTAGATGCGCTTTTTCTTGAAGTTGTCGCCGCAGCACCAAGCGAGTCGGCGGCTTGCCTGCAAGAACTATGGGCGTCGGTTCAAGAGAAATGAAGTATTGCTGCTTCAGTGCCGCCCTTTCGTGGGCTTTACCTTATTCTGTGGGCGCGCGTGTGTGCGAAGTCCCTGCCACACTCGTACGGCGCGTAGAGCTTCTCGTGGCTGCTGTGTGCCTGCCTGATAGTGTAGAGTTGTGCGCATGCGTGCGTGTGCTTCTACTGGGCCTCCTTCGTTTCTTTCAAGAAAAGCAAAAATGAAGTTCTCGACCATCACGGAATCATGCAGTGTGACGCGTGCTGCTGCCTCTGTGTGGCGGTGGTCGGGTTCATGGCGCTACATACAGGCCGGCGTTACGAGTGTCTGGGAACAAGCTGCCGGCACCGGCGATGGTGGTGGTGGTGCAGCGAGCGCCTCCTCGTCTCCCGTTCCTGAGACTCACGCACCCCTTCATTGCTAACCTGCACACATCAAACAGAGCTGTCACCACGGTTACGTCATCCCGATGATGCGCGATGAAGCGATTCTTCATCTGCCACGAGCTTGTTCTCCCGTATTGTTGGACGCATCCACCGCCTCTCTATTTCTATTCGACGCATCCACCTTGCGCTGACACACACGCATACATATGCCCGGGCACAAACACATGAAATAACAACCATTCCCATGCCTTCACGCATAGCTGCCTTCACCCCACTCACACGAGCACAAAACGGGCACCACTCAACACGAGGTACACGACATCGGATTTCTTCCGCTTGTCGTCCACGTGTCCGTATTCCACCCACGAACAACTCCGCCAACGTATACGTGCACACAGCCACAGATCATCTGCCTGTGCGCCATGCTTCGCCCTCTCAGGCGCTTCAAGCAGCGGCATTCCATAACATGGAGACGCTCCGCATTGGGGGTCTGGAGGGCTCGTTGTCATCATCTTGCATTCCCGTCGGTGCCACAGGGTGGCGTGCCTGGATGGCTTGCCTGCACGCGCACAGTGTGAAGCGAGGCGTGCTTCATGCGTCGGGCGATCCGCGAATCTCGCGTAGCGCACCAGGCACCACGTCGAGTCGGACGCCTTCATAGCAAACACAGGCGGCTTTGGGAGGCTCTGGCGGGGTGGGGGTACGACCATGTCAACGCAGCAGCGGGCAGCACGCCACGTGCACCCCATGCTGCCACGACGAGTCCCCCACCGTTGGAGGAATCCGAAGTGCGGGCAGGTGGTGCCTGTGCGGGACTGGGCGAACAGGGTCTCCCCTGTCGTCTTGCGAGCTCAGCAGCTGTGCTGTTGTGGTGTGGGACGGCTGCCGCGAAGAACCTCTTGTGTCAGCGCGCCGCATTGTGTGGCGCGGTTTCGGGGGATGCCGGCGTGGCGTCGGAGACGGGTGACCGGGTCCGCCATCCGTGCAGCTGGCGTCGCTGTTTATGCGGTCTCGACCGCTCCGTCGGTGTGCACCAAGTCAGAGTGGCCACCGACACGCTGAAATGCGAGGCGCACACGACGGGCCACCGCAGCGCCAGTGAACGTGCCCAGGCCCGTCGCACTGTGCTGTTCTCCACGGTTGCGGGTCCCGTGTCGGGTGCCATGAGGGAGGATAGGCGGGGGCCGATGGGCAAGGTTCGTGTAGCCCTGTGCGTCGATACTGTTTTGCATGGGCATATCTTTGCCAGTTTCTGCGCAGTCGCGCTTGCCTCTCTCTCTCTGCTCCCCGCATCACTTGGTGCCTAGAATCCATCACCGGCACGGGTGACACATGCGTGCTGCGCAGAGTCCCTCATGCTTCGCCAAGGGAGGCACACAGACGAAGCAGAAAAACAAAAAACGTGGAGCCGCCACTGAATAGGCGTGTGCGAAGGCGACGCTGGCAAGTTGGGCTGCACGCGCCCCGTCTCGCGAGGTGAAGCGGAACAGGCAGCGATTGTCTGGCACGAAAAGGATCGCCACGCACGTCTTTTGGCATGTGTCTGTATGATGCCTCTTATAATCATTCCGCCAATCGCATTGCACTCTTCGCTCCGTGTCCCTCTCGCCCTCTTTTGAACCATTCGGCTCAACCCACGCAACTCCCCCTCTCCGCCCTCCCTAACCACGTTGTGTGGCATTTTCACCTGCACGGAACGCAGCGGAGACTCGCACAAACATCGCTGCGACGCCTCCTGCACTGAAGCTGACACACACACACACACAGAGACACAAGAAGCATACACACGGGCAGCGGCCCAAACGCACTTTCTGTTTCTTCTGCATAATGTCGGAGGTGTTACTCAAGCAGCTCAAGCAGGTGCTTGCGCCATGGGAGTCGCTGCCAGACAAGGACAAACTTGACGAGGGTAGCGGAGCGGCGTCCTCTATGTGGGCGATGCCACCACCGGCCGCGCCGAACTGCGCCTCCTCGACTTCCTCCGTCCCGCCGCAGTTCGCGCCTGTCACCAAGTGCACAAGCGTCGGGTGGCCGTCGGAGGAGGCGGCGGCCGCGTACGTCGCGCACTCCCGTACTGCCACAACAAAATTGGAGTTGGCGCGTGCCGCCTTGGCCCTCTTCTCCTCCAACGCAGGCGTCTACCGGCCGTTTCTGGTAAAGCTCCTTCGGTTCCTTTTCGATCACGTTGATGAGCTTCGAGAGGAGCAAGGCCAGCTGCGGATGGAGTGGTGGATGTGGCAGCAGGGCAGCGGCTCTTCAACCAGCAAGGCAGCGGATGGAGATGGAGGCGGTGACGGACTAGTGGTGATCACACCGGAGGAGCGGAACGCCGTCGCTGCGGCGTACGAAAAGGTGCGCATGACGGAGGCCCGCATGGCTGCTTTGGTTGAGGAGGCCGCCGTGCAGCGCGACCACTTCAAGTCGCAAATGGGAATGCAGAAGCGCCACCAGCACCACCTGGAGGACCTCCTGTGCCATCAAATAGAGCTCACACAGACGCTGCTAGACCACCGTCTTCACCAGGACCTCATCTCAGGCAAGCAAAGTACCGCCGTCACAGCGGTGGCGGCCGTGACCCACATCCTTCAAGACAGTCGCGGCGTGGCCGGTGCGGGCCTCGGTGACGGCGGCGACGATCACGGTCGCGGCACCCGTGAAGGATCGACTTCCGCAAGGCTCGCTGCAGTTACCCCGAGAGATATCTCGGGGCTGGAATGTAGCCATGCATCGATTCGCCCACCAGAGCGGCGAGACGCGGCTTACGTGCAGCGCCTCATCTCCAGGGCTGAGAAGGAGCTACTGCTGGAGCGCACCGAGGACCAGCTGCGTGACCTGCGCGCACAGTATGACCGTCTGCAGAACAAAGTCCAATCGCTGCTGAAACTCAATTCTCGCTATGCTCGCCAGTCTGTGGAGCTCTCAGCGCGCCTTAGCATATTACATGAGCACAACATCGCACTTGCCGCGGACGTGCAGTTGTTCCAGCGTGACTACATAAGGGCGCTGCAACGAGCGGAGCGTCTTCAGCGAGACCTGCAGGTGGCGCGAGGGATCGCACTGACGATGCTGCATGTGCAGTTTGGCCGCCAGCTGAGCGTCGGGGAGGAAGGGAGCGAGGACAAGCGAAGGGCATCGAAGGAGGACAATATCGCGTTGTGGCAGGCAGGGGCGGCGGCATCGCGCCTCTCGGCTCCGGGCAAGGGTGGTGAAACGAGGATGCGCTACGCGTTCGAGACGGCTGAGCCGCTCGCGCCTGCGGCCGCCACGGCCGTTACTGGTCTCGGGGAGACGGCGCCAGCACTGGGCGACAAGGATACGAGGGGCGAAGAGGCGCAAGAGATGCTGGACACGGAGAGCCACGCGCAAGAGTCACTGCACCTCGCCCCGTGCGAAGGGCTGCGCAGCCAACTGCAGAAGCTGCTCACAGTGTCTGACCCGCAGAACGCCAGCATCAAGGCGTCTCTGCTGCAGAATCTGCACCTGAGTGGTGATGCGAACTTGCAGGGAAGCTGTGGCGACAGCAGCGGCTTTCTCTTCTCCTCCTCTGGTGCACAGGGGTGGCTGTCGCCGGCATCAGTGCCACAATGGGCACCGCCGTACGGCCTTCGCCCCGACGTTCCGCTGCAACTACGTAGCCGCAGCTCTGTCCCGCTCCTGCATCTGCACCCTGTCGTGGCCGAGGTCCTTGTGCATGAGTTGCTCTCTCAACGCCAGGAGTTGCTGTGGTACTCAAAGCAGCAACAGGAGGAGCGCCAGGCGCCCCTGCGAATGGCGGAGGGCAGGGCCTGGGACAACCGTGGCTCACGCAAGGCAAGCGCCACGACGGCGACGACCATGTTTATGTCTTTGCAAGAGTACGTTGGGCTGTTTGTGCTCGTGGTGTGGCTGAACAGGCCCGACTACTACACGTATCTTTTGCCGCCCGCGACGCAGCTGACAACGGTCGAGGACGCACGGGCTCGACGGGGCTCGCGTAATGGAGTCGTGCGCAACACGGCATCTCCCAGTGCTTCTGCGACGGACGCTGGCGACTTCCCGCAGCCCCAAGACCTCGGGATGGTTCCCACATCCCTGTGGGACCTGCGACATGTCTTGCACAGTGTGCGCCTCGCCGACGACATGGAGCAGCTGCCGGCGGAGGGGCTGCAGCTGACCTACGCACTTGACACGGCTTCTCTGCAGCTGGTGGTCGGCCCCCTTACATACGCCTACGGTCTCACGTCTCGCGGTGCCCTCTGCGACGTTCTCTTCGACCTGCTTCGAGCCGAGCGGTTTGTCTTTGTGGAGTTGTGCCGTGCGGTGGAGGCGGCCATACTCGCGAAGCAAGAAGAGGAGCAGGAGCGATGGGCGGAGGCGCGGAGGCAGGAGAGCCAAATCCACGTTGCAAGGAGCAAGGACCCTCAGCTGCACCCTGCAAACCCGGCTGCGGCAGCGCCTCCGCCACCAAAACCAGGCCCACAGTCGTCGACGCCCCTGCGTGGGTGTATTCCTGTCGTGCAGGTGGCTCGCATTCTGCTGGCCATGTACCCTGGCTACTCGGCCACCATCATGGGCCAGTTGATCCAGACCGCTGTGAATGACGGCACAAACGTAGCGGAGAACCCCGCGTATCTCTTCTACGAGGTCCTCCTGCCCTCCCGGATGCTGCCTGGCCCCACGACCGCCTCGATGTCGATCGACCCTTCCATGGCAGTCGGGACATCCTTTGCCTCTCTTTTCTACACCGCTATCTGCGACGATGCCTTGGAGTCGATGCAGGTGGTGGAGGACAGCGTGCGCGGCTTCGCGTACGGCCATCCGCACTCGAGCGGCATGTCTGCGCTGTCGTCCACCAGTGCCGCCGCAGTGATGTCTGGCGCGTCGACGGCGACGGCACAGCAGCTCACCTCCCTCGCCTTCCTCGGTGTGCCACGTGCAGAGGCGCAGTGCTGGGGGCCGTCCTTGAGGAGTGCCATCTACCGGTGGCCTCGTCTGCGCTCCACCATAGTGGACGGACCTCTTGTTGCCTCGGCCGCCTCCGCTGATGACGCTGTCCTTGACGGGGACGCCGGTGCGACGCGCGAGGTCCCTGCAGTTGTGGACGACGAGTTCACCGCAGCGGCGGCGGCGGCGGCAGGTCGCAGTGACCGCTTTTCTCTGGACTCGAGCGTTGTTCTTCGGGCCGGGACCCCATCAGTACATCCGACTCAAGACCTTCCCAGAGCGGAGGATAGGAAGGCAGCGGCTGAGGTCTCTTCGGTGGCCCGGGTATCAGTGGAGGAGGTTGTGCCTTACCTTCGCCGGCACCTCTTGCTTCGTCGCGGGCTGTATGACTGGGCGACAAGCACAGCAGCCGCGGCGGTCGACATCTCGCCACCGCCCGTCGTGGAGGACGGCCAGGCCGCGTCAAAGACTTTGAAGACAGCCGTAGCAAAGACGACGATGACGGCGTTGGCCACGGAGACGGAGGGGGCTCACCACTGGTCCACGGCCCACAGCGACCTTCTTCGGCACTGGGACGCGCGATGGGCTCAATACAGCGGCAAGACAGCGGGGTCACCCTCGGCTCTCGTAGGGCCGACAGAGCCAGCGGAGTTCAAGCAGATGCTGAAGCAAGTGGACCCGCACCGTACATGCGCGTGGAGCAGTGAGTTGCTGAGCCGCGAGAACCCGCTCATGCACCCTGTGACTTACGACTGGACGCAAGGCGACCCTGTCAAGCTTAAGCCTCCAGCTAGAGAGGAGGACGACAGCAGTAGTAGTCGCTGATCTGGTAAGAGCAAGAAGCCAAAGGGGGATCGGAGACAGTCGACGGTGAGTCGGTGACTCCCCTCGACCGCCTGCTGTGCCACACACACACACACACACACGCACACAATCCTGAGAGGTGCTTGTTTGCCAACTTTTTTCATGTGTTGTGCTGTGCTACTCGTCTCGCGTGAGAGGCGGTGCGAGGGGTGGGGGGTGGAGATGTACATTATACATGCTCGGTGCCCCTCATGTTTTATGGGTGCCCTTTTAGAAGCCACTGGAGTGCAGCTGTTCTGCTCTCCGCGTCTTTTCTTGTACAGCGTTTCCTTTCGCAACGCCCCGTCTCCATGTCTCTTTTTCCTTCTTCCGCGTCACGACTTGCCTCCTCCTCAAGGCGGCGCTTCTCGCGCACTCGCGACGGCAGACGCGGGTGCCTCTACTCGCCTTTGCTCCACATGCGTGTGTGGTGTCTTCGAGCACGAGGACTCTCTGCCTCTTTCTTTCTCTTGCTCAGCCACATCCACACGCACTTGATGCATCACGGAGATGCGCGCGACGCAGCGGCGATAGCGAGACAGTCGATGCCAACGGGCTTATGTAGCACCACCACCGAGACGTGACTCGTCCTCACCTAATCCACCCTTCGTCTTGGGCTTTTCTTGTCCTCTGCCTTCTCCTTCCCCCCATCAACAGCGAATCCGCGATACAATCTGTACCGCAGGCGATCACGCGTCCGCCTCTGCAGCAGCACACGCACAAGGGCATTGACCACTGGAGGCAGAGCACTTCTTCCACATCAGACGTGTGCTTCCCTCGGCGTGCCTTTCTACCATTTGTTGGCTCCCCTTTGCTCCGCCGCTACAGCACATCCCCCCACACTCACCATGGCAGAGGAGAAGATCAAGATCATCGTCGTTGGCCCGGTCAAGAGCGGCAAGACGACCATCACGAACTTTCTGAGCGGCACGCGCGAGACGGCAACGAGCAAGTACTACGAGACGAACCCGCTCCGCATTGTGGAGACGGAGATCGAGCTCGACTCCAGGAACCTCACCGATCGCCGAGTTGTCTTCTCCGGTGGCGACGCCAAGACGAAGCGGGTATTGGTGCAAATTTGGGACCTCAGCGGCAACAGCAAGCACCAGGCGGGCTGGCCGGCCGTTGCAAACGGGGCCGATGGCATCATCTTTGTCTTCGACCCGGCGCTGAGGAACGGCGAGAAGGAGCTGTCGCTGTGGCACAAGACGTTCGCCGTGAACCAGTCGGAGCTGGACGCGCTTGGCAACTTTGCCGTCCGGGTCCCTGACAAGCACTGTCTCGTCTTTGCCCATCACTCGACGCCCCCGAACAACGTAGCAGGCGAGGGATTGCCTTCCATGCCGAAGGGCCTAGAGAAAATCAAGGTGCTGGAGACGTCGCTCGACTACCACAGCGACAACTTCAAGGCGGCCTTTGACAAGCTGATTGAGTCCATCGTTGTCGCCCGGATGGAGGCGGAGGAGGATGAGGTCCTTCAACACGAAGGGCGCATGCACTTCTAGGCCACGATGCCGGCCTACAAGGAAGCACATAGAGCTGCCGTGGCTCTGCAGTCTTTCATCCCTTTTCATTCGCTGGGCCGGCAACACTCGCGTTTCCAATGTGCGAACAAACATGCGTAGGCGCACGTGTGCGTGCTTGCGCGTCGGCGTGCTTCGCTGTGTCTTTGATGTGCGTGTGATGTGCACGGTGAACCAGCGGCGATGATGTACAGCTTCCCCAGCGACGCAGACGCCCACCTCTTTCTGTCTATCGGTGACTTCTCCGTCTCAAGTCTTGTTTTGCCTCGGAGTGCGCCCGTGCTTGGCCGCTTTTTCTTGTTTTCCCTCCTTGTTGTTCCGGTTATTGCGCTCTCGTTGCGTCGCTGCCTCGCTCGCTGATGGCCCTCCTCAGGCCCTTCTCTTACCTGTCTCTTTTCGGTGTCAGTCTCCGTCTTTTGCGCCCGCGGCGGCACCAATGAAGCGCACATCATGCGGAGCAACACCTGGGGATACAGCGGAAAGGCAAAGGACCTTTGGAACCTATTCCCCGGCCAAGCAGACTGAAGGGCTCCTTCCCTTTCGAATGGAAGACAGCGTGCCTCGAGCATTCCGACCTCAGCAGCAACCGCACAATATTGACACGCAACACCAACCGCAAGAGTATCAAAGGCTTCGCGGTCGCGCGCTTTTTCTTTTCGTGCGCGTCAGTCAGTTTTACTGTTTATCCTCTCCCTTCCCTACAGGGTTCGCATGCGCAACGGACTGTTTCGCGCTCTTCCCACCGCCGCTCTTCTCTTCTTCTCTCACCTTAACCCGGTGACAGCATGAACTGAGCGATATCAATGCCGGTGGAGCGCCGCGCAGCTCCGCCCTCTACGGCTCTACGTATCGTGTCGTTGCTCTACAATCTTGATTGATTCGCACTCATCTCCGTCACTCTGTATTCCTCTCTCCCGTCTATCTCTCTTCTTTTTCTTTCGGTAATCGCGGTACTTCTCTCGCACGTGACGCCTGCCCTTTCCCACATCCGTGGATTTTGGCGACATCACCGCTGCCGCCGCTGCCAACATTGCGCGCACATCCCACATGCGCGCACGTGACGAAGTGGTTCATAAACAGGAAAAACAACAACAAAAATAAAGAAAACAGAACAAGCGAGCAAAGGAACACGCAAGGCAAGCACGAAACACACGCGAACCCGTTGCAGCAGAAGCAATTGCGAAGAAGAACAACCACAAAAAAAAGAAGAACTCTGCGTCTTCTCCTTCCCTTTCTCCCCCCTCAAAGAAGGAAGGAGCAACTTGACGCAAACGGCTGCCCCGGCTCACTGACACACACACACACACGTACACACACACGTACACCTGCACGTTGCCGCGGCGCGGGGTCGCACACGAGGAGTGGTAGACGCATCCATCTCATCAGCACTGCGTCTGTTTTCCCCCGCTTCATCCCCCTGCTCACTCTTCGCCACTCTTCGCCTCGCTTTCGAGTCTCTGGTGCACTTCTGAGTGGGCTTTCGCGTAGCTCAGCGTCTTCCGAGAGCATCTGAGCTTGCTGCTTCTTTTTTTCTTCGTATTTCTGTTCAGTCCCGCCCCCCACTCCCGCTTCGTCCCTGCTGCTCCTGTTGCCCTTTTTACTGTTTGTTGCTGTGTGTGTGCAATCTGCCCGTGTATTGGATTCCTTTCGTTTCCTTTACGGTAAAGCGTTTTGTGGTGTCTCATTTCCTTTTTTTTACGGTTTCTTCTCCCCCTTGTTTTCTTTCTTTTCTTGTTCTTTGTGGTCGATCTCTCCTCTCGCTCCTCTGCCCCTTCCGTGTCGCTCCTGTCCTGTCCGTCCATCGTGCAGCGCCGTCTCTCCGGGAGTTTTCTTTGTTTTCCCCCTTTTCTATCTCTACACCTTTCCCGTTGTGGCTTCTGTCTTTTTCTTTCGCTCTTGTGTTTGTGCCTGTGTGTGTGTGTGTGATTTGCTTTCCTCTCCCTCACGCTCAACAACAAACAGAAACAAACTCACTTCTCTCCTCTCCTTTCTTTTGTGTTGTTCTTCAAAAAAAAAGTTTATTTTCTTTCTCGCTTCTCTCTCGCTACTTGGATTTCCCCCCTCCCCTACGTGTGTTCTTTCCCTCCCTCCTTTTCTTTTTTTTTTCGGGTCTTCTCTCTTCGTCCTGTTCAGTGTTCTCTCAACACGATACGTGAGCTTCTCTGTCTTTACGCTGTTTTCTGATTTTACTCGTGCTTTTTGACGGCTTGTGGCTCTTTCAGTTGGGGAGAACGTACCTCGCTGAAGGCGTGCGTGGTTTTTGTGTGTGTGTGTCTCCCTCTCTATGCCTCTGTGTGTGTCTGAGTCTGTGCTTCATCGACAACCTTCTTGCTTCCTCTCTCCTGTAGCTCTTTCGTTTTTCTTTTCAGCCTGTCTTCTTTATTGGTGTCTGCTCTCTAGTTCCTGTCTTATCTCTCAGCCATCTTTTTGTTTACAGCTGTTGTAGTCATATATATATATATATCTTCCACCCTCCCTCCCCCTCCCCCAGGTTTTGTTTTACCTCCTGTTATATTTCTTTCCTGCACCTTCCCCCTCCCCCGACTTTCTTTTGTTTGTTGGCTAACTCGTCTTCTTGTTCTGCTCTTTTTTTATTTTTCGCGCCCCACCCCCTCTTCCTTCGCTCTCCTCCGTCGGTCTGCACGTCTGTGTGGGCCTGCGTCTCTTTCTGTCTTTGTCTGTCGCAGGCTCACGCCTCCCCTTCTTGTTGACCAACGACAACAGGACTTGCTTCGCTTCCTTCTCTGTTTCTCGGGGCCACTACCGCTGATAGGATTTCGAATAACACCATCTCTCTATCTATATATATCTATATATATTCTGCTTGTCTTTACGTCTTGGGTTTCACCTTGGTTTTATTTCCTTTGTTTTCATCCTTTTTTTCCTGCGCTCCGCTCCCCTCCCTCCCTCCCTAACACACTCGGCATCATCTCCTTGTTTGTTTCTGCATCTGCTTCGACGCCTTCCTCTCACTCTCTGCTCTGCCGCTGCCCGCCGCCTCCCTGCCAGCTTACCTGCTCACAGAAGAACGAGGAAACGCAACACAGGTTTTCCTTTTCCTCTTTTTCCACCTCTACGCCGAAGAAGTGTGTCGTGCTAGGACTGAGCACACGCGCGCACACACACAAGAAAGAAAGAGTTTCACCGAAGGCAGACGCGAAACCACAATTGCGCGTGAGAGTACTTATTCGCGTAAACCTCTCACTCGCAGTTGTGCGGCTGTGTACCCGTGTGGCTTGCCACTTCTACGGCCTTTTTCCCGTCGTTGTCGTTTTCGTTGCTGCTTTTCTTGCGCGGTTTCCAAGAGGACAGCCGCCACGCAAATTGGAAACAGCCAACAGCAGGGCACGGCGGCAAGGGGAGCCAAAAAAAAAGAGAGAGGCAGCAACGCGAAGGAAGACGTGGCCAAAGAGAAAGAGAGAGAGACGCATATTGGGCGCTGACATTTTACTTCTCTTTCGGGAGGCGCTTCTTCGACACGCAGGGAACACATCGGGTGCTAAAGCAGAGCGTCCGGGCCGGCAACTGGAGAAGTGTAGCGCATACCACACGCTGGCTGTACCCGATAAAAGAGGAACAAAAAAAGGCGTTTAGCCGACAGAGCAGTTAGGGCGCAGGTAGACGAGGTTTGTTACCAGCAGGAAACAAAGGAAAAAAAAAAGGCTGTGTGTCAAGGCGCATGGCAGAGTAAAGGAAAAAGAAAAGGTAGAGCTCACACAGTGCAGTGAACGCGCATACGGGCAAGCTCGATTTGTGGTAGCGATCGACGAGGGTCTCGCAGGAGCAAAACACACTCACACACAAATAGCTCAGAGCACCGAGTTCGTGTTCCCAGAGGACCTCTACCTTCCTTGTGCTTTTCTCTGCTGTTGCCAAGCCCTGCCGTACGTGTGGCGCCTGTCTCTCTTTTTGTTTTCCAGTGTTCTCCTCGCACTCTCTATCTCTCTAGAGCGTTTCTTCTTCAGCGCGTTTCTTGCAAGGTAAGCGGCCCCGCACTGTGTGTGTGTGTGTGCGTCTGTTTACTTTCTGTTTTTCTGTGTGATTTGCATCTGCAAGCGCCAGCCGATTGTACGAAGACGCCAACAGGCATATTGGTGTACGTACGGTTCGCACACGACCCTACTCTCTACTCGCACGCGTGGACGAGTAAGCAAGGAAGAACGAAAAACAACAGCCAAAAGGGAGAGGCGGGCAAGAGTGGTGGAAAGCGGAAGCGACACAGCAGACGCGCGTGGGGTTGCACAAGAGCAATCCGTCTTTACTATTTTTTCTCCGTGCGCCCGCCATCCGTCCATCTCTCTGTCTCTCGCTGTAACTTCAACGGGTGTGAGCTCGCATTTGCCTGCGGATCTTTCCCAAGGCAAGAAGAGAGCGCTGAAGACGCCGAGGGCGACACCCCAAGGGACCAGTTGGTGAAAGAGAGGTCGATACAAGCAGAGAAGCCAGGCGATCAACTCCACAGTCAATACAGTGCAGGTACTCTCTACCTTCGACACACACACACACAAACACAAACACACATACGCACGCACATCGTGCAAACGAGGTGGGTGAGCTGTCAACGCACACCTCGGCACAGGGAATCCACTAAAGATAAGAAGAAGCGAAAAAGGTCAACAGGAAGGAGCAAGAATACGTGCGAAACGCGAGGTGATTCAAATACTTCAAGCCGAAATCCGTCCTCCTGTTATTGGCCTTTTCTCTCTTTTTTGAGTGTTGTCGTGCTGCGAAGTGCCCGTGTTGCTCGAAGTATCTGAGGAACGAGAGAAAAAGGTGTGTGCGTGCGTTCTTGTGTGTCTGCTGTTGATTGGCTGCTGTGCTGGCGTGAAAACGAGGGAGAGAGTCTCTGATTGTGGGAGTGATACCCGATAAAGCTGACGAACTTCGAAGTTGAAGAGAGCCGACGCGGCGACATCCGAGAAGTGCGAAAAGGTTCAACCATCGAAAAGTGATCAGCAACGAAAACAAGAAGAGAGGCAGAAGACACGGCAAACAAACGCACACACACACACACACACACACACAACTAAAAGACGTAGTAGTGGTAGAAGCATTGTGATTTTCTTTTCATGTGTGCGCGTTCTTTCCTTCCTTTTCTTTCTCTTTCAACAGTACTTCGGTAAGAAGAAAACCGAAGGCAAACCAAGTGCACGTGCACCGCAAACACATACACACAAAGACGGTGCGTGAAGTACAGATACGATATTTTGCGCTTGTGTCCGTGTCTGTGTGTGGTTGTGTGTTTGTGCCTCTGCGTCGCTTTCTTCCGTTCTCTTTGGATTGGTTTCCATTTTTGACCTGCTTTGTGTCCTCGCAATCGAATCCCTCCCCTCCCCCTTCACCCTTTCCATTTACGCATCCACACCCACACACATCTCTCTCCCTTTCCTCCTTTTTTTTGCTCATTTCCTTTTTTTTTGTTCTTTCTTACGTCATTCACAGACAAGGCACTCTTCCGGGTCCTTTCCCCACTTCCTTCTCTGTTACTTCTTTTTTTTCCTGTTTTCTTGTCGACCCTCACTACCTTTCGTAACTGGCGACGACCGCCTCTGACCGCCAGGATCATCACTACCAATACTACTATTAGTACGACTGCCGTTTCTATTACTAGCAGAATAACATACCCAGCGCCACACACACACACACACACACACACACACACACAAACGCATACGCAAGCAAACAACAACAAAATTTTTTTCTCTGACCTTTTTTATTTCTATTTTCGTGCCACATCATCAATAAAATCCATCATACAGCATCACAGGCCGACACTGCAACGAAGCACTGCTGCGACGACGACGACTACTGCCTCCTTCACCTTTTCGTTTTCTTTTTGGTGTTTATATCTCCTCTCTTCTTCTTTTCGTCGTTTCTCGTTGCTTTTCTGTTGTTGTTTGCCATCACGGCACACCACCACGCTGTTTTATATCTCTTCCTATTGCTCTATCTTTCTGTTTGACCCAGCTTTTCAGCCTTTTTTTTTCTCTTGCTTCTGTGCGTGTGTGTGTGTGTGTTAGACCGTTTTTCTCACTAGCCTGTACTGCACAACCACGGCCTTCCGTGCCTTTTTATTTGTATTGCCCATCTCTCGCCGTCTTCTCTTTTGGTCTGCCAGTCTTTGAGCGCGTGTGTGTGCATCCCCATCCCCTCCCTCCCGTTCTCAGCAGGGTGTACATGCAATCCTGCGTCTCTGTGTGCTACTCTCTCTTTCTCTCGCACCTAAAACGCTTTTCCTCCCTCTTTCCGTGCCTCCGTTGACGCGGCCTCTCTTTTCTCCACTGTCCTGTTTTTTTTTGTTTTCACATCACAGTTGGTGGAGCGCCGGCGCATTCTTGAGGGTCATCGAGCGAGCGAATAGCAGGAAACGAGACAAAAGGTAGCACATACGTACATATACTGATTACAAGGACAAGGAGGTGTTTCGCACCGAAAGGGAACAGAAGCGGAAAGGACCACCTCGAAGCGTGTGCTCTTTCTGTTTACTCCTCTTTTTTCCCCATCTTTGCTGCTTGAATTTTTCTTCTTCAGGTTAACTAGGTGTGGCCGCTGCGAGTGCATCGGCGCCTCATTCTTGTGCGTGTGTTTTTCTGTGTCTGCCTGTTTGCCTGCACCTTCGCACAGCGTTGCTCTTCTGGCCTCTCTTGACTTTGCGCCACCTTCCTTTTCTTTTTTACCAGCTCACTTTCTCGCCTTGTGACTCTCTGCACGCGTGCGTGTGTGCGTGTGTACGGGGAGCGCCTCTGTGTCTGAGAGTGACGGTATTGTGGGATTGCTCAGTGCCTGGGCGACGTGCATTGCGTCCAGCCCGTCTGCACCGCTCACACTGTGAAGACCAAACAATAAACGCATTCTTTCTGAGGCGCTGCTTCAACATCCGTCGCCAGCACATCAGGCAGCCGCTAGGAGACAAATCGAAAAGGAGGCTACACCCCCCCTTCTCCTTTTCCAGTGGACGACCACGTCTCCTTTTCTCTCCATATATATATATATTTCTTTTTCTTACGCTGTTCTCTTGCTTGTCTTTTCCCTTCTCTCCATCCCGAGCAGCGGCCGCCCCGACAGAGATTCTTTCCTTTCTCACGTGTTTGTCTCTGGTCTTCCCTTTCTATTAGCGTAGCGCATTTCGTGGTTTGATCTGTACTTCGCTGTTCACGCTTGCCATTCGCTCGGCTTTGACGTGCACACAGTGCGGGTGGAGGTGGTTGTGGTGGCTTGGCCGCGTCTTCTCTCTTTTTTTTTGCTCGTTCTTGTTGTTGTTCTCGTTTTGGTTGCGCTTGAATCGTCCGTGTTGCGGTGCGTCGGAGGTTGGCGAGAGCACGCTTGCCCTTCGTTGTCCCCTCCCTTTTTTTATCGGGAGTTTTTTTTTTTCGCTCCTTTTCGTTTGCTATTCTGTGTCTGCGCTTGCCTGCTTGCTTGTCATCTCGCTGCCTCCCTTCCTCTGCATCTCTCTGCGTGTGTGCTTCGTGTTTCCGCCCACTCGACAAGTTCCGTTGATTCCCTTTTCTTCTGCTGCCATTTGTGTGCGCTTACGCTGCAGACCCACCCGGGAGGTGCCTTGTGTGCCGTGCGAAGGCAGCTCACTGTCAGCAGAGAGGACAAACCGCGCCCCGTATTCAACGATACACGCGACAAGCTAACCGTAAACAGGAGATTTCGCGTGCTCGCACAAAAACCGAGAAGACTGCTGATCAGAGGGAGGCGTGGACGCAAAGGCAGCACTACACCACACCGCACCAAAGGCGACGTTATCAGGTGAGAGCCCGCCTTGCCTTTTGGTGACTGCCAGCTTTGTGAGGCCATGTTGGTGGGATCCGCAATGGAGTCCGGACCCTGTGGCGACCGGCACTTCAGCTCCACAGACACGCCGACGGTGACGCGCACGCGTCCATCTCCCACGACTTCTACTATCTCCGTGGAGGAGCAGATGTGCCACCTGACGGATCCACACGTCGCGCCGCCCGCCGCAGTTGCCGTCGCAGATGGCCATGCGCCGAAGGCGTCGATTGTGTCCGCGGAGGAGGTGCGTCGCGGGCTGCCACGCAGACTCTCTGCTCTTAGCCTCGACACCGCTGCCGAGTCGTGGGATGGGTGCAGTGATCATGCGGAGCTGCACAAAGACGCCACAGAAACCGCTGTGGAAGAGGAGGAAGAGGAAGACGTGTGCATCCCGTACGACTACGAATCGGAGATGGAGGAGTGCAGCCAGTACACCTTTAGCAACGCACCATACAGCCCGTCCACGACGGCGGCGCTGGCGGCCGCGACGTCACCGCCGATGGACGCGGCGACATCTTCTTGCAGACGGCCGGATACACCGCGGATCCCTTCCATGCTGTCTCTGCCCAGCAGTGCTGCCCAGAGTCTGGAGCAGGAACCGCTGAGTCCACAGTGGTGCGAGCGCCAGCGCCGCGATAACGCCTCGCACCACGCTGGCGAGCACTATGCCTGGCAGCAGGGCATGCGGCATGCGACCGCCTCGGCACCCTCGCATATGCGCTACGGCCTTCGTTCCCTCGTGCGAGAGGCGTGCTGCCGCGAAATTCAAGCTCTACGCTCGAAGCCCGCCGTCACGTTTGTGCAGATGGCCGCGCCTCAGTCGGAGAGCCATACTCGTTCCTCGATGCGTGCGTCGTGCATGCTGGCCTCGGCCACGTCGACGGCGCAGCGTAAGGCCTGCTACATCCAGATCGTCACGGAGCACTGGAAGGCGCTGGAGGAACAGCTCGAGGAGCTGTTGGCGGAGACGGAGAAGGAGAGTGCGGCGGCTAGCGAGTCGCACCTACGCTCTGTGGGCTACGCCCTCAATGCCCTATCCCTCTTCAGCAATGACCCGCAGCTCATCATCCGTGAGATGAATATGGGGCACGTCGAGGAGCAGCGCCGCCAGCGGCACGATCGCGAAGCGCAGTTACTCATGACACTCGAGTCGCAGGGGCGGCTCTTCTTGTTGCCCGCCCTATACGCGGAGGAGGTCGAGGAGCCGGTGCCGGTTCTGCACATCGAGTCCGTGTTGACCCCGAACGAGAAGATGGGCGAGTACACGCACCCCTGGCAACTGCTGTCGCCCGACGCGTCTCTCTACTCGCCGTCACCAAGTCCCACGCCGGACGAGTCCATCGGCGCCATCTCCCCGTGCTCGTCGGGCTGCATCTCTGCTACATGTTCCCCCATGCTCGCCTCACAGCCGCCCTCAATCGCGTCCACTCGGCTAAAAGTCAGCCGCCGCGACGTCTGGAAGGACATGCAGCCACCGCGGTTGCCTCTTCTGGACCTTTTCATGACGGCTCCGGCTGTGGTGCCGTCCACCGTTCCGGCAAACAGCGAAGTCGGCGTGCCTTACGTCATGCCGGTAGACCCCACCTACGCGCAGCACGAGCTGAACCGTCAGGGGACTCTCACTCAAGTCACTGTGGCCGACCCTCTGTCCTCCCCGCAGCTTTCCGGTGCCACAGTGCGAGGCGGGAGCACATCTGCTCGCTCCTCGGATGACCATCGGCATCCGATGCTGTTCGATGGCACGGAAGACCTCTGGGGCTCGTACGTGGAGGAGGACGTGTTCGACTACGCAGAGACGATCAAGCTGGGCGATGCGGATGTGCTCTTGTTCAGCTTCGAAATGAACGAGGCGGTCACTGCAGCAGGACCTGCGGCAGCGACGCGAGCGATTCTGACGGATGGCTGACGCAAAGAAAAGACAGAGAACCTTGTAACTCGAAGAGGGCGAAGCAGTTTCCCAGAGTACAGCGACCGGGTACGCGAAGGATGGTGAAGGCTATAAGAGGAAAAAGGCGCCTCAAGCGAGAGGCGCAGGGACGTACTGCCGTGTGTGAGGTCCTCTTTTTGTGTTTCCGAATGCACGGCCAACGCGTCTTGGCTCTTTCTTTCATCCGTGCGACTACCTCACCATCTCACACCTCAGCCTCTACATCTTTCTTCATGATGTTGTTTTGACTTCTTTTTTTTTCTGCAGCGGCAATGATGGGTGCACCGTTCTGTCTCTCTTTTGTTTTCTCTTTTCTCCTTTCTTTGTTGTGTCTTGTCTCTCTCTCCCTCTGGCTGAGTTCTGCTGGCTACGATGGCAGCAATACGGTAGTGAGGCGCGAGGTAGCATCCCGGTTACAGCCTTTAGCAGATTTCCTCTTTCTCTCACCCGCCTCCTCCTTCCCACTCACCGATGCACGTATATGAAGGCATCCACAAACACCTTCAGACATGCATGCGTTGTCACGATGCTCCACCCTCTCCCACTTCTCTCCTTTTGCTTGTGAGATGATGATGACTCTCAGACATCCAGTTTTGATTTTTTTTTTCGCTTGGGAGAGCGGCGGCTTTGTGGGTCTGTATGTGTGTGTATGTGTGTGTGTGTCTATGTCTGTTAGTAGCGGCGCATCTCATGCTGTTTTCCTTCCCCTTTTCCCAATTCTCTGGCTTGTCTTTTTTCTGTGTGCTTCCCTCTGTGTTTCTGCTTTGCCTCGCTTCTGTGGATGATCCCCCCTCCCTCTTCTCCTTCGTCTGCCTCGCCCTCTCCCCCTCTATCTCTCTCTGTGTGTATTGACTGGGGGCTTCTTTCATTGGTTTTGTTTTTCCTCTCCATTCGAGTGTGCGTTTTTTTCTTTGTACGTTATTTTCATCTTTTTGATCTGTTTTTTTTTTCCTTCGTCTTCTCACTCTTCATGACAGCGGCGTTTTCTTTTGTTTTTATTTTATTACCTCTTCTATTTTTCGTTGTTTTTATTTGCACTGCTTCACATGGGGTGCTTCTTGCGCTTTTTCTCTTTTTTTTTGCTTTTCAAATTGCCGTGTTGCCGTTGAAACTGGTTATTGTTGCCTGTTGATCTTTCCGTTGGTCTGCAGTTCGGTAAGAGCTTGCCCGTTTTTTTTTTATGTGTGTGTGCGTGCCCGTCCGTCTTGTCGGTGGTTTTGTGGCGCAACCACCTGTGTGTGAGCGCCATCGGCTTCTCATCCTTTTCCCTCTGCTATTCTCCCACACTCATATGCACTTTCTGCAGGGGAAATCTTCCCGTGATTCTGTGCAATGCTGCTCATCGTTGCTTGCTCAATGATGAGCTCAAGCACAGGTAAGCTTGCGGCTGCCGCGCCGTTCGCACGAGCTGTGTGCAGGGCGAGGAAGAGGAGGAGGCGATGTATTATGCGGTAGAGGGAGAGCGGCCATGGGAAGAACGTGAAGTGAGCTCGACGGGCTTGCGTCTCCTTTTCGTGCTTTCTCACGTGTGCCAATGCCGTTTGTTTGGCCGTGTATGTATTATTATTATTGCTGTGGCGAGGGTGTGCGTGAAGCACTTCTCTCTTCATGCCTTCTTCGGTTTCGTCTTCTAGCAGCTGCTCGCTCCTTTCTTTCTCGTGCGTGCGAGGCTCTGATCGCTCCTTGCTCACGCTCCAGTCTTTCTATCAGAGGCGTGAGTGGACACCCCTTCCCTCGTTTTCTCTCACGACACCCCACTCCTCTCATGTTGACTTTGGTGCTCTCTCGCCTCGTCGCTTTCCCTTCTGCATTTCTTCTAGAGGATGATTTCAGCTGCGTGTTCGGCGGGACGGCGTGCCTGTTTCGCTCTCTCTCTGTGCGCCTCGCTGCCCCGGCTTTTTCCTTTGTGCGTTTGTGTGTTTCTCTCTCGCCAACGACTAGTGCAGGCGGATGCAACTGGCGTAAGTGGTACTTCCCTCTTATCACCACCCCCTCCCCCACCTCTCACGCACGCAGACGGTGCGCTGCCACCACAGAGCAACTGCTGCTTCTTTCCCCTACCAAATCGTTGTCTCTCTTCGACGGTGCTCATGCTTGTCCTCCTCTCCCTTCCGTCGTCGTCGGTGTGCCCGTGCATGTTTTTGTTTTCTGGGGCTTTTTCGTTTGAGCCTGCCTCTTTCTCTCTCTCTCCGTGAGTTCATGATCAACTGTGGCTGCCTTCCCCTCCACTGTGTGTGTGCAGCTGTGCGTGCAGTGCGCTTACGTGGACGCGTGTGAGCACGCACCTGTTGACCATAAAACGTGCTTCTCTTTCTCAGCCCCTTGCAATGTTAAGCTTCTGCGGGGCGCGCCTTCAAAGACACACGCACATGCACACGCCTTTCATGGCTGCACGCCCCTCGCCTGTAGGGGAGAAGGGAGCCACAGCGCCACTTGGTTTGTTCGAGGCAACGCTGACCGCCCCGTTCACTACTCATCGCCGTCCCTTTCGTTGCTGTTGTTTTTTTTTTCCTTTTCGCTCTCTTCTTCGTGCCACCCATCGCCACTACTAGCCGCCATCAAACAAAAGGGAAACCGCTATTACTCCCTCTTCCTTCTCTTCCCTCTGTCACCCTTGCGCCGTGCCCTTACGCCACTCCAGCCCATGTTCGCTGAACAACCCCCACCAAAAAAAAGAAAAAAAACGGCACTTCAGCTTTATTGTCTTGCGCCCGTGTGTGCTCGTTTTCTCGCTTTCGTTTGCTCCCCCCTCCTCTTCCCACTCAAAACTCGTCTTTGGATAAATTGGACTTTCTGAGGGTTTGTGTCCCACTCCACATCCTCCCCGTCTGCCGCTTACTACTTTTCTTTTTGTTTTTTTTTCCGGGGTTTCAAAGTGATCACTTCGCTGGAGTATGGATTGCTTTTTGTTTGGTTTACTTCATATGTGCTCCTTGCACTGATGTGCCCCTGCCGATGGTTCCCGGTTTTGTCTGTTCGCGCTCTCTGTCTTTCTCTGTGGGTTTGTGTTTGCTTATCTCTTCTTTCTCTGCGTTTTCTCTTCGCCTTCGGATTCTCGTGACGGGACCCATCGAGTGTGCATGTCTTCTAACCTTCTCCCCCCTCATCATCTCTGCCGACCTCCCTCCTTTGGTCCCTCGTGTGTCTCCCTATCTCTATCCCTCACTTTCTTTGTGACATCGCCTACACCGACATGCATCCGCACGCGATCATAAAGACGGAGGGCACTCTTCTCTCACGAATCCTCTTTACCCTTCCTATCTCTTCATTGATATTACGCATGGCGCACGCCAAGTCTCCAGCCCCGCCTCAGCCTCCGCCTCTTCTTCCTACTCCTCCCCACGATGGGATGTATTCATTTCGATTCTTCTTCCGCCCATTTTTTCCCCCTTCTGTGCCTGCGTATATATATAGACTCCGTTCTTCTGTCGCCGAGGGCGTCTCTTTTCGATCCGCCTAAGGAGGGGGGCTTTTCTTTCCTTTTTTTGTTTTTTGTTGTTTTCTGCTTTCGTTCCTGTGTTTGCGTGGGGGCGTGTTCTATTTTTTCCCCCTTTTCGTTGCTCTGCTGTTTTTCTTGCATTGCCATGCACTGAAGTGCGTGCAACGGCGGCGGATGACGATATGTACGTATTCATAGCAAACCCAGCAACGCAGAAAACACACAACAACAACCCCCCTCCCCTCCACAAAAACAAAAGAAACACCTACACCCCCGCGCACATGCACCCATACTAATAACACCAACAACACCATCTCTCCCCCAAACTTAACAGCAGCCAAACACAAAGCAAAATAAAACCAGCCAACAAAAAGACGTCTCATCTTTCCCCCTCTCTGTATTTTAACTGCACTGTTCCTGACTTTCTTTTTCCATGTTCCCACACCGCTGCACTGATGATGCCGGACAACGCGGCGTGGTACCGAGGCTCCGTACAGCCCATATACTGTGTGGGGAAGCCATGCAGCACCCCCCCCTCCCCCTACTATCCCTGCCAGTGCTGAACTGCCTCTGGTGGTGGTGACAGGGCCGGGGTGCCTACGACTTGGGAAAGCCAGAGCGATTTATCGCCACGGAGGCCGGCGGCCACGTCCAGGACGGCGCGCTTTGTCGGGGCGACCCGCCACCGTGGACATGCTTGTACCACACGCACGCATGACGGGCAAAGTGCCAGCGTGACTCGAGCGTATCCCACCCGATACTCAGTGCCCACTCGTGTGGGCGAGCCTGAGCCGCCCTGAGGGGGGAGCACCACGTGGTGACTGGCACAATGGGAGCGGCTGTGAGGCAACCTGGGAGACGGCGGGTGGTGGGTGGAGTTCGAGGCAGGGGCCGTGCTCTCAGATGGCTGGGCCGGTGCATTGCTGCAACGCGTGTTTCACGCTGCTCCGCATCACGCGGATGGGGTCTATGGCAGGCCGGGTAGAGTGCGCTCATTCACTATGGCAGCATGAGCACGCTGAAGGAAACGATAATCCAACTTCGTTGCTTTCTTAGATGTTGCTCTGCGCGTGCGCGTGCTTGGCGTGTGCATATTTGCCTTTTTTTTTCGGTGCCTCGCTTCGCCGCCTCTTCCTTCATCTTCACCGCACACCCTCCCGTTCCACCCTCACCTGCCACTCCCATTCCGGTCGATTTCTTTTTCTTTTCTTCGATGTTCTTACGTGGAGTAGCTCTCTCGTTGCCTTTGTATAGCTCGCTTCTCTCCAGTCTATCTTCCTAGATCGCTCTTTCTCTTTCTTGTCCCTGTATCTTCGACAGCTCGAAACTTCGTCAACCGACCGGCCTACGGAGGCAAGGGCATGCACGCGTGTCTATGAGCGTTTATCTTCCAAGTTTGCCATCTTCCGTGAGGGTAGGGGGGTATTGGTGCGTCTGCTTTGCTTCGCTGCCCCATCCCACCGCCCCCCCTCCGTCTTTGCCGCTGTGGAGCGTGTGTGCGTGTCTCCTGTGCCTGCATCTGGAAGGTGCGTGCGTGTGTCTGCGAGGCAGCGAAACGAGCGATGCGATCGCATGCATGTGTGCCTTTTCTGTTTACCTGTTTTTTTTTTTATATTGATTTGCTGTTATTGCCGTGCCCCTCTTCCACTCTTTCTTCTGTATTCCTTGCTCCCCTTTCTCGATTGGGGGAGGGGGCGGGCATTTTATTTTTATCTGTCATCTGTACATCTCGGCGGTGCTGTGATCCCCTCCCTTCCTCACCCTCACACGCACACGCACATGAACACACGCATCCCCATCCTCTCTCATTTCTTCCTGCCATTGTCGACGAAGTTGTGCTACCCTCTACAGCAGAGAAGAAAAAAACGATTCCTATCTGGTTTTACATCTCTTCGACTGAGGCGACTCTGCTTCGCCCTCTTCTTCCCGTAAGAGCCTCTGTGTCTCCCGGTCTCTGTCTGTCGCTGTCTAATCAGCTCTCTGTCGACGGCTTGTCTTCTTGTCCGAGTCGTTGGGCGTGTGCTTGCGTGCGTGTGTGCGCTTCTTTCCTCGCCTCAGGCAGAGATGGAAGCGATGCCCCTCATGCTCCACTTGTTGTTTCGCCTAAGTTTGCTTTTTCTTGCCAAGTCTCTTCGCTTTTCCTTTGTTCCCTTCTCTTGTGCGGTCACTGTGTGCGCGAGGGGATCGCTGAAGAGGGAGGGGGGGAATAAGCAAAGTTTGTGGAGGCGACGGAAGAAGAGCGGTTCAAGGGGAGTAGGCGAAGAGGCGGTGAGGAATGTCGCTAAACTGAACCTCTCCTGTGAGCGCCACCGCGGAGCTGCCCCTTTCCATCTTTGCTCGGACACCCACACATGAACGGACGCACATGAATGACCTCTATTTTTTTTTTTTCTGTAGCCGAATCGAGTACAAACACAAGCACGCCTGTCCGTCGAGCGAGAGGGCGAAGAGGGGAACAGGAGTCTGCAACGCTTTTTTTTTGGACTGCAGTTTTCTTCGGCCCCCTCTCTGCATCTCCCTTTTTTTTTGTGCGCTAAGGGGCTTGCTGGACTCATCAGGATCATCAAGCTATTCTGTGCGCTTTTTTGCCGCGGGATGTGTGCGTGTCGCTCTCTCTGTCCCTTCCACCCGTCTTCCTCCCTCACTCCGTCTGTTGCTGCGCTGCCAGGCTCCATTAATGCATTCCTTGCCTGCCTCTCTTTCTATGTTATCTGTTTCTCTTACCTGTTGTAACTGTTCTCGCTTTTAAGTGTGCATGTTTTCTTCTTTGTGATGACCTGTGCGTGCGTGTGTGTGTGTGGAAGAGGACCGTCATGAAACCAAAGCCAAAGGCCCACCCCTTCAAAAGAAGAATGAAAAAACCAAGGCAGTTGGCTCGATTCTTCACCACCACAGTGTCTCTCTTTTTTCCTCAGAATGAGGAGAGTAGAGTAAGCTGCATACAGGTCCCCCTTCCCTCCACACCATCACACACACACACACACACACACACACACACACAACTGAAGAGTCTTCAAGTAGAGAGCGAGTGAGCGTAAGGAGTCTCAGCGGCAGATTTGCCTCTCTCCGACATCCGTTTGGCAGTCTAGCACACCCGTGTAGATTCTTTCTCCCTCCCTTTCGACTTGACATGCCCATGTCCGTGTCCGTGTTCGTGTGTGTGTGTGAGCCTGTGCGCCCTTTCATCTTCGCTGCTGTTGAGCCACTTGACTGTCTTCTGCCCTTCTCCCTGTTCACCTATGCATGGTATGTACGTTCGAGTGCGTCGCTCGCCGTTGGCAACTGCACATGCTGCGTGATACGTTCTGTGTAGGCATGTCTTCGGCGTTTTGTCACTTGTTCACCTTTTTCTTTTTTTTTTCGTTGTTTCCTTTTTACGCCATCTCTTTTCTCTCTGTTTCTCGCTCACTCCGGTGTGCTGCTGACGATGCTCACAGAACTTGTTTCCGTGCATCACCTTCAGCGCCCTTTTCTCTCTCCCTCTCTTCATTCCTATATATTTCTATATTTACCTGCATATACATATACATACATATATATATATATGCATATATATATATATATGTGCGTTTCTATATATGCAATACATATATATATATATTGTATATGGATATATCTATGCCGTTGTCGGCTGACTTCGCTTTGTTTCTGTTATTAGTTATATATATTCCTCTCTTTCATATCTCCGCTTGCTTCCGACTTTCTTTTTCTTTTGCTGGTGTTTTCCCTTTTTTTTTTCGCTGCCTCTCTCAATGCCTTTGCGTGTGTCCCTCTTTCTGTCGAGTGCACATGCCTCTGTGTATGCGTGTATGTCTGCGAGTGGGTGCGTGTGGTCGCCTCTCGTCCTTTTCGGATGACACACTCTCTCTTTTCTATTTATATCTTTCGTTTCACCACTTTGAGAATGAAGAAGGCGAATGCGTGAATGCAGAAAAAGAGGCGCACATCAGCAAACAGGTGAGCGCGCGCCCACGAAGGCTCCCGCACACATGTGCGGCACTCGCTCAAGTCGATACTTTCCGAGTCTCTTTTCTAGCGCCGCATCCTTCTCTCTCGGATGGTGCAGGTCAGCGAGTGCGAGGCGAGGTGCACGTACGTATTGCCTCTATCTTGCCCTTTGCTTGCTTTACGCTTGTGGGCTCTACTCAAACAGAACCTTTCCCATGCTTTTTTTTTTGCTAGTTGATGTGCTCGCGTACATCCTTCGTCTCCTCTCTCTCTCTCTCTCGATCTGCGCGCGTGTCTACACTCCTGTGTGCGCGTGTACCGACTTGTTGTTGTCTGTTTTGACTATCTTGTGTTTCTGTTTTCCTTCCCTCTGACCCACTTCACGCGTTGGCTCTTTTCGCTTCCCTTGTTTGCTTGCTTGTTTCCTCTTCCTATCTCACGCTTTTTTTTTCAGTGGCTCCTCCCCTCCTTCTTGATACGGTTTACACGTTTTCAACTGCACACGCCTATTCCTTTGTGATTTTGTTGTGCGTTCCTTCTTTCGTTTTTTTTGTCTGTGACCTGTTCGCTTGTTCTTCTCCCCGTGCCCTCTCCCCGTGCCCTCTCCCCGTGCCCTCTCCCCTTGCCTCGCTTCGCGTCTCTCTTTGTCATCTCTCTGTGTTCCTCTCACTCAGTCTCTCTCGTTGATGGCGCGCTCGCGAGGATGTCTTTTTCTGTGGAGGGCTTTCACTGAACTGGTGCGGCACGGCTTCCCTCTTTCTCGTTTCTTGTTTTATGGTCTAGGTCTTAAGTTGCCCGTCTTAGTGCCGTTAGTGCCATCTTGCTTCAGCGGGTCTATGAAAGTGTCGAGAGGGAAGAAAAACTACAAAAAGAAAAAAGAAAATGCTCGCGACACGCTCGGGACATACGCCTCCACTGATCGAAATTATTTGATGAAGAGGGGGGTTTAGGTTTTGCGCCACGGCGACGCGAGAGAATCAAGTACTCTGGACCACCCGCAGCCGCGCGGCGCAGTTTCGTGCATCGCGTCCTCGCAACAACAACAAAAAAAGGAGTGGAATTCAAGATCGAAGAAGAGGGCTGTGCGCTGCGATCGCTGCTGGGCAGTCCCTCTGCTGGCTCTGCAGTTCTTCCGTCCCTATCCACCCCCATACCCCTTTCTCTCCATCGAGGAATCCGCGGAGGCAAAACCACCTCCCAAAACGTTAAGGCTCGGTGCGCGCGTAATGGCAACGCATCAGTGCAGCCGAGTCCCCCGCATGAATAGGCTGCGCTCCTCTTTGATTATCGTGGCCAGGTGCTCTAACGCGCTGATGTCGCATCCATCTCTCTGCCTTTCTCCCACTCTCCCCTGTGCTGTCCATCGTCACATACGTACAACGACACATCTGCATTGCTTGCTTTTTTTTTCGTTTTCAAACGCAGCTGCGATCTCGGACAGCTTCTTCCCTTCCTCGTCTCGTCTCCATTCCTGTGCACATTGTACTACTTCTTTCTCGGCTCACTCACCGGCCCGGCGACTACGAAAAGAGGAATAGAGGAGGCACACACACACACACACACACACACACACACACACACACACACACGTGCGCGCATCAACAGTGGCGTGGCGGCATTTTTCCCGCTTGTTCTCCCTCAGTCACATACGCCCTCCCTCTATTCTTCCTTTGTACCTGGCGTTTACTGTGTTTTATGTTGTGAAGTCGGCGCGACAGCTCTCACCACAGCAGGAGTTGAGAACCGAAGGAGGGATGCCCGGCTCACCTGTGGATAGAAAGCCTGAGGCCTCGAGAAACGGTGGGCAGAAGGGTGCCGCTGAGCATCTGCAGCCGCCGCGCAGGCCTTCAAAGACGCCGTCTGAAGAAGGCGCCGAGTCGCCCCTGCGGCAGTCGCAGGAGCTCTCCGAGACCCCGACCACTGCCGCCACCGGCACCAGTGCGAGCATTGTCATCGATCCCACAAAGGATCTCTGGCAGAACATCACGCGAAATATCAAGGACGCTAACGTCGAGCAGACGGAGACGAGCCTGGTCATGGTCGGAGCCTCTGGCAGCGGCAAGACGACTCTTCTCCACCGCATCTATACCTCTTTTCAGAGCAGCTCGAGTGGATCTGGCCCTAAGAGGGTAAAGGCGACGACGGCGCTGGACTACAGCTTCGCCCGCCGATCGGAGCGCAACGTGGCGCCCGTGGCACATTTCTGGGAGATCGCGCAAGGGACGCAGTTCTCGCAGCTGCTGGACATTGTGTTGACGCCGGAGAACGTGCACGCCGTGGCGGCGGCGGTGGTGGTGGACGCGAGTGAAGAAGGGCTGCCGGTGTCATGGGAGACAGCCACGTACTGGTTGCGCCGACTCGACCAGCGCGTCAGCGATATTTCGCAGCGCATGAAGGCGAAGGGGTCGACCACGCCAGCGAAAATCCTGACCCGTGCGCAGAAGGCTATCGGGCTCGACCATCCAGATCTGAAGCGCATGCGACTCAGCGGGATTCCGACGGTGCTTGTCGTCAACAAGATCGACGCGTTCCGTGGCGACATGCAGCAATTGAAACTCTTGTGCCGTAGCATGCGCTACCTCGCCCACCTGTACGGCGCCCACGTCGTCTTCACCAGCGAGCAGGAGAGCGTGCGATGGCGCGCGCTGATGAACTTCACTCTCTTTCAAGCCCCGTTCGACCCCAAGTACTTGCAGACAGATCCGGAGCGGAGTGCCGTGTTGCTGACGGTCGACCGCGACAGTTTCTTGGACATTGGCGACCCCGATGTGAGTCGGCTCGGCGGCAGCGTCAGTACCGGCGACGCGGAACTGGATCGCTGGAAGGCGCCCTTTGACGAGGCGTTTCCGCCAAAGAAGCTGAACGAGGACAAGGTAATGGACGATCCTTTCATCCGCCGCCTGTACGACACAGCGGAGGGCGGCTTCGGCGATCCGGTGATCGACGCCTTGCGCAAGCAGAAGGATGAGGAGCTGGAGCAGTACCGCAAGAAGAGCAGCAACGCCGCCAACGCCAGCAAGGCCAAGTGAGGCGCTGCTGGGAAAGGTTAAAAAGGACAGAGGGGCGTGTGCGGCGCTTGTCGGCGGTACCGCTGCTAAGTTTCTCTTCTCCCCCCTCCCCAAAACGAAGAGCAGACAAAGGCGCGGCTGTGTGGAGTTGGTGGCACTGCTGATGCATCAGCTGCCGCGCAGCACGCTGCAGACTGTTTTTTGGGTATGCGTCTGCGGGCCGTTGGTTTTTGTATGCCATGCTTAGACGATTCGGTGTGCATGCGTATGTGTACATGCGTCTGTCGATGTAGAGGAAGCGGCGCCCCCTCGATTGCTCTGTGCGCGTTGTGATGACACTCTCTCTTGCGTGGCGGTAGCGGCGTTGGGAGGAGAACGCATAGCGACTTTGACACCCCTGCGGTGGGACCCGCCAGGTGTGTTAAGCGTGGTGCATGTGTGCTAGTATGCGGGTATGTGTGTGCGCGTCGGTCTTTCGCCGCCTTTCTCTCGACTTTCCTGCATGATCGCGTTCTCCATCTCCGCCACACCGACCATCTCTTGCCAGCTCCCTGCACCTCTTGCCTCGGTCTTCAGCCTCCGATGGAGAACACAAGGATACGGCGATGGGGGAGTAGGCACGGTAGGGAAAGGGCTATCGCGTCCCTTGTCAAGGCCCACCTGACGCGACAAAACACCCACAGCAACGAGACGGACGAAACAAACCCAACCTGCTGAGCGGAAAGCCGAGTTGCATGCTACTTCCGCACGCAACATCATGCCCTTGCCGTTCCACTCTCTCACAGTGTTTCGCCAGCCGCTGCCGCCTCTGCCTTTCTTTGCGCCCTCTCTTCACTACAACGTGCCGCTTGCACCTTCGCCGCTGTCGTGGGAGGGCGTATGTGTGTGTGTGTGTGTGTGTGTGTGTGTGGACACGCGAAGGGCGAGGGAGAGGGCCGAAGTGCCGCAAGGCGTACGAGCGTCTGCGCGTGAAGTCGAAGGAGTGAGCCTCTCCTCTACGCTCTCTTTTTCATGGCATCGACCTCATGGCGGCAAGGAGGGCTAACTGATCCGCGAGTTGCGAGGCAGTCGATAGGCCTTTTCTGATTGCATCACTCGTCTTCACAACTGTGAGATCCTCCTCACATATGTGCTGCTCTATTTTTGACTGCGGCCACCCTCACCGCTCGTGCACCTCCGTTGTTTTCCCATCTTCTCTCCTGCTCTGACCTCTTTCTTGCTCCTCTCGCTCCCTTTTGCACTCACACGCGCACGTGCACAGCCGACATCAAAACGCGAACAATAAAAGTATCATCTGCGAGAAAAGCGAAACGTTGTATGCACACGCTGGGCATCTCTCCACCTTCTGCTCTCGTAGCTCTCGCAGCTCTCCCAATACTCGCAGCCGCACATACACCTCATTTAAGAGGCGAACGTCTTCTGCGCATTCGCGTATCGTGCGCATGCGCGTGCTGCTGGCGCACTGGCTGCTTTAAATCTTCAGCAGCGCACCCTCTTTTCCTCTCTCTCCCTACACTCATTCGCTCACGCACCCGCCTTCGCAGCTTGTTCACTCCGCGTCGCTCTGGAGCTCTCCATTGCTTTCTGTTCAAGCTCTGTGCGAGCACGTCGCGCAGCGAGGCAACCGTGAGCAGTCCAAAGACGAGAGAGAGGGTTTGCTGTTCCCAAGGTCGGCGTCCGTTCTAGGCTGATTGGCGATCTTGCACCTTATTCGACCAGCCCCCTATTCTTCTCCCCGTGATGCTGTGTGCTGGCCAGACGCTATACACCGGCACGGACGCGAATGTACACACACACACACGCACATAAAGCCATCTTTTCAGTCTCCTTTTATCTCTTTTTCCTATTGTCACTGCCATCCCTCCCCTCGTCTTCTCCCCACGTGGGGGCCTGTTCCTCACCAGCCTGTCGTTCCTTTCGCGAGTGCTCCTCCTCTCCTCCGTCTAATTCGCTTCGTGTTCGTCGTCGTGCGCGTGCGCATGCCCGTGTGCCACGCGCCCGTCGAATGCGCTTCGCCCCACTCTCCCCCTTTTTTGTTTGCCTTGCTTGCGCCCTTTTCTTTGCCGTATATGGATTGCTCGTTGCGTTTGTGAGCGCATTCGAATAGCAGCCATCCAATAACCCACACGCGGAATCTCCATCCCTTAACGCACGCTCGACGGCCGACATCACGCCCCTCGCCTTTCCCTCGCTTCTCCATCAACCGCACCGCGGTCTAACGAAACTGCACAGCACCGCGTCCTTTTTCCGCTCCCCCCCCCCTTTGCGCTGGTCTGTGTTCACAATCTCAGGCATCTGCGAGGCCGACACGCATACGTGAATACACACGGCAAGGGGTCAGCGACGCGAACCGCACGCAAAATACACGTGCTTCTCGTTGCTGGCGCAGTTGTTCGCTTTTCCTCTCGCAATCTCCTCCTCATCTCTATGTTTCCATGTCGTGAATGCAGGTTGACTGAGCCGCCTTGGGGGTGGGGGTGGGGTGCATGCATGAGAGAGCTGGTATGCGTAGATACGGCGTTATGGACGCCTCGCCCGCCGCAGCCGCAGGGACCTGCGCCCGTGCCTGTCCGCTTCAAGCCTGTCACCATGAGCAGGCCGCGCTTCTCGCGCCTGTGTACGGAAGGCCTGGCTGTAGCGCTGCGACTACCCGCAGAGACAGCCTTAGAGGCGGCACTTGCTGATGTTGAGGAGGCGCTGCAGGAAGTTGCCACTGCCCCTACCTCCTCGTCGCGGAGAAAGATGCAAGGTGAGAGGCCGAATGCTCGTCCGGTCCTATGCTTCACCGCCTCGAATGGGCAAGCGGATTCAGCAGATGTCCTTCCGCTCACCCACTCGACTGTTGTCTTGGGGTCACCCACAGTGCAAGCCAGCACCTTGGCTGGGCTGCAGCACCGTGACCTGGCGAAACGGTGCACGGTGGAAGCGACTGAGAGCGCGTCTGCTGGACCCCTCTCTTCGCCTGAGTATGCTGTAGCTGCCCCGGCCGAGACCGTCGCGCAGGGGCTGGAAGCCCAGCCACCGCCCTGCAGCGCAAACCTGCAACCTCCAGCCCCCCGACCTGCACGTTGGATTTCAATGGCGATGTGCGTGGCGACGCCGACCTTCATTTTTGATACACAACCGAATTGCGTTTTGGCGCCCTGGGCATGTCGGATCTGCGCAGCGCGGTGAGCGTTGCCCGGCTGCCCGGCGGGAAAGTTCAAACGCGATTACGAACGCAGTAAATGTGGAAAAAAAAGCACGAGGTGGCTCGGGGTGAGCACGCGAGGGAGGAGCCGGCCGTCAAGCCGCCAGGCACCCTTGCCGCGCGAAATCAAGAGCGGAAAAGACGCGTGGGATAAGTCGTACGCCTCGCCCGAGAAGACGCCGTCACCAACGCCGCCGGCGGTGACACCACCGCCGATGCCCTCTAAACAGCCGAGTGAACTGTCGCACGTGCCGCTGCTGCTGCGCGACGCCGCGGAGGTGAACGCGACGTGCCCAGCACGTCAGCCCTTACGTTGACGTTTGCGTCGGTCTCTGTTTCTCTCCGCGCCCCAACGCTGCCTCCGCCAGTCGTGGTACCGCACGGTACCATGAGGCTCCTCAGTGCACCAGTGAGGATTCTTTGAGCACTCCGCCCGTGCACACCACTTCCAGCAGCGTCAGCAGCTCCCATATGAGCAAGGAGGATTTCTTGCTCTCATCAAGCCCACTGGAGAGGCGGCAGCGATCTCCTCGACACTCGAGCGCGTGTCTTTGCCAAGGCCCGCGTTGTGGCGCAACTGCGACGGACTGGACTCGCCGGCTGAAGGGGTAGGAAGCCAAGAAAAAAAAAAGATGGCCAGACTAGTTAAAGCGAAGGAGAAGCGGCCTCGCCACACCTACCGTTCGCTCTATATCCCAGAGCCTCGCTTAAACTTCGAACACACGCCGCAGAAAAAGTGCGCACGGCGTTGATGCAGCGATGGCGCACAAAGGGCACAGGAAACACAGACAATACGTCTCTCTCTCTCTCTCGTTCTCTCATGGCGTCGCCTCGCTTGCTATGGGGAATCTCCCCTGCCTCCTTATCCTCCCCTTCTTCGCTTTTTCTTTTTTTGTTCGCCGTCTTTTTAAGCGCCTTTGGAGCTCATCAACTCAGCTGCTTTCTGAGGCGGCTGCTTCCTTGACTGCACGCGTCGCTGTCTGTCTGCACCATCTGGTTCTGTTGTCAGACCCCGCCCTCTATCTGTCCCCGTAAAAGCTTCTCTTTCTTTTCTATCGTCTGCTGTCTCTCAGTCTTTGTATGCACTAATCCGCACACGCGGCGGTGCCCTCGCATCTATCGCCTTCTCCTGTCCTCTGTAGCCTCTTTTTATGCATGTCTTTGCCCTGTGCTCTTGCTCTTGCGTGCATTGCGTGTGCGTCATCATCTCTTCCTCGCCTTTGCTTGTTGTTGCTGCTGCTCTCTTCATCATATCCCCCTTTTTTCATCGTTTCAGCGCCTGCCCGTGCCTGTGTGCAGTGGCTCGATCTCTGTCGCTGCGCATGTGTTGGTAGGAGGGCGAAAGAGGTCACGCGTGTCTCCGTTTGAACAGCAGCAGCGACAAGAGGTGGGGGGGGGGCGCAGCGAATCGGACTGTACACACACACGCGCGAACTCCAGCGTGTCAGCACGCATGCATGCTCCTTCTCTTTCGTGAAGAATGACCCGGGTGGGTGCAGCGAACGCATCACGCGTGGCTTTCCTCCTTCTCGCTGCTCACTGCGTGACCTCAGCACTCACGCTGTTTCTTGCCACGCGAGAGAAAGGGGGGGGCACCGCCGGTGGACCAGCGGCCACTGATTCATGCGCGCATGCGCTTCTTCGCCCTCCCTCACGACTCTTCACTGTCCCCAACGGCTTGTAGTTGAAATATCAGCGCTTCTCACTCTCCTCGCCCTTGCTGCGTCTCTTCCCTCGTTTTCCGCTTTCTTGCCATGCACACAGTCATTGAAGCACAAGCGCGCTTCCCTCACTCCTTGCCTTCGCGCCACCTGAGCCCTCCCTTGAAGTCTTCTGCGTGTGCCGCCACAGGAGAGGGTGCAGCGTAGCGTCCCTTTATTTCTTTTTGTGTTTCCGGCCCGAGCACACGTGTACACACGCGCACACAAGTTCTATCCGTCTGATCCCCTCCCCTGCGCACACATACGCAGACCAGCCTCGATGTGCGCATGCGTGTTTACTTCATCAAATGCCGCGGATCCAGCTGCAGTCCGTCAACCACTTTTCTGCATGGCTGCAGAATGAGATCTTGACCGAGGTGCCATTCGGCCTGTCCCTGCGGCTGCGTCCTCTAACGATGCAGGCGTCCACAGCTGTCTCAGGGGACGGATTTGTGTTGGCGAGACCTCACGTAGGACACTTAATTGCATCTTTGACCGCAGAGACGTCGCGGCTGCCAGCAGCGCTTGCGACCGACGACGGCGGCGCAGCAGAGGCTGTAGAGCAGGAGGCTGCAGAGGTGTCACGCTCCCTGTCGGGGCGCGTCCCTTCCACCATCGACTGGTACGCGTTTTTTCTGAAAACGTTGCTGCACCTCACCAGCACAAACGGGTCTCATCTTCGCTGCACCGGTGCATCTTCCTCGCCATCTTCTCCGACGTGCGTTGTGGCAGCGACGGACGGGGTGGGCCGCAAGACCGCTCTCTACGCAGCGATGCTGTCGCACTGCGCGGAGTGGTGGGACGCTGGCAGGGCGATGCGGTCCACCAGCGCACTTCTCTGGCACCACAGCCCGCCAATGCAACGGGCAGTGTCGCTGCGCAGGCCGTTTGTCTTCTTCGATGAGACGTCAGAGGCAGCGGGACGTCTCGCCGACCCATCGAGACTTAGCGGAAGAGACAGCGCCGATGTCGGCGCCCGCCGACGCTTGCTGCGCGTACTGCGCCTCCTCAGCGCTCGCGGGGGCTGGCAGCTCTGTGTGCGGCGCTCTCCCCGCGGCGGCGCTGCTCGCGCCGTTAGCACCACCTCTTCTACGCTGCTGCATCAGGAGGATGAGGAGTCGGTGTACGTGGACTGGCTCGACTACCTCACAGAGCGATGCGTGGAAGTGGACTTGCGGCCAGCTGGAGATTACGATGACTTTGAGTCTCTGCTGCGAGGCACCGCATCACACGTGTGGCTCGGCAGTAGCTCCACGGCCCACTCCACACCCATCACCACATCGTCAGCGCGCACGAGGAGTTGCGGCTGCGCGGGCGGCGGAAATACCGGCTTCGCGTGCGCCGTGCCCGATGCCTTTGTCCCTCTTAGCGCTGTGCTGTGGCACGTTCTGTCCACCGAGGTGGAAGGCACTGTACTGGAAACCTTGCACGGACTGCTGCGCCAGTATCTGTGCTGGCCCTTTCTTGCTCCCCCTGACCGCGCCGGAGATCCGTTGACGACGCGCAGGGGTGACGTGACCAGCATCTTGGGGTACGCATACCACGCGCTGCAGACGCTGGTTCACACACCAGAGCAGGCGTTTGCATGTGAGTTGATGCACTTTGACCGGAATGGCGCCGCTTCCAGCACGGCGTCAGCGCTGCCGCCGCCCCTGGCAGGCCCCGTCACGCTCTCCTGCATGATGCCCAACAGCTTTTGTCTCGCACCACTCGCCTGCGACAGCGCTGCCTCGCGCTTCTTCCTTCAAGGACCCCCTGCGTCGGTGGCGCCTGACGGCATGGTACTGCGTCGGCATCCACTTCGTGTGTTGCTGCTGCGCGTCGACCCAGAAGGCGGCTGGCTGCCATCGCCAGAGACGTTGGCCAGCCAGCGCACGCTCCACGCCTCATTTGATGCACAGAGGGGCGAAGCGTGTGACGGCGACGAAGGCTGTGAAGATGACGACAACGAGATGGACGACGACTTTGCATTATGGGAGGCCCGTGGAGCAGGCAAACGGACTGTGGCGCGCCCGGGCGCAGTTGCGCCTGGACAGAGAACGGCCGTCACCTCGCTGCCATCGCCCTCCCTTTGTGCGGATCGCTCCCCCACAGAGGATCGAGTGGTATCTATGCTGACGGCGCATGTCATCCGTAGGGGGCCCTTCGCGCAAGCGGTCACGTCGGCCCGCAACCTTGATCAATACCTCTGGCTTGCTGCAATACGGCTGTTTGTCTACGCACTCCTCCACGACGTGCGTGTGGTTGTCACCCCGGAGAGACTGCCCACCTTTGTGAAGGTGTTCGGTTACCGCCACCTTCCTCAGCTGCACCAGCGACTCTGCGAGGTTCGAGGGGCGCTGAGGGAAGCTGCAGCAGACGACGGTACCTTGTTGTTCTTTGAAGACGCCGACGACGCCGTCACGAGAGCTGCTGCGGTTTCGCTGCTGGACGCGGCGTGCCAGCGTGAGCCGCCGATTGCCGTGTACGTTGTGGACCAGGTCTCCCTGAGCGGCTTCTCGAGGCTTCAAGCGAGGAGCAGGGCTTCGGAGACGACCAGCGCTGATCGTGTTGTACCCTCGGCGCCCTCTTCTCTGCCGCTCCCCCCGGTAGTGTTGTGCTGCGATGTGCTGCGCCATCCGTGCAGCTTCGACGAAGCATGCGGCTCGAGTCGACCTAGCGGCATCTGTGAGGTTGCTCACTGCGGGGTGCTCGACGTGATAGAGCTGTGCCATATTTCTGCCCTCTTGCTGCAGTCGCAACACTCCCCATGCTCTGCAGAGAAGTTCGCGGTGAGGTGCGCTGCAGTGGTTGCCTCGGAAGAAGGGGGCGAGTCCCGGCTGTACGACGGCCGTGTGTTCATTGCGGCGCTGCACCCTATAGTCACACCTTCTTTGACCGATGCAGATGATCGCTTCCGCACACAAACTGGTGAGCGGGGTGCGGATCCCCGAGCAAGATGCGGCGCCGACGCGGACGCCTGGAACGCTGCGGTTGACGAGTCAGAGCTGTGGCAGCCGCTGCTACCTTCTCTTCTTCTCTTGGCTCCGATTCAGCAGCAGACCATGCTGTACGGGGGACTGCTACGCAAGGCGGCCTTGGCACTGCTGGAGGCGCTACCGAGCCCTTGTACAAGTGAGACCGATATATCGACTTCTATGCGAGACACAACTCGCACTGCCCGTACAAGTATTCCCGGTGCCGTTCGCGGCGGCGGCGCTTTCTTCGTGTCTCTGGCGAGACAGGCACGGTGGTTAATGCGGCGGCTCTCGCTGTCGCCGGCCTGTGCCGATGCTGCGGCGACGCTCGCAGGTGTGGGCGTCGCGGGTTCGAGACCTTTCGCATCCCCTGAAGCCGTTTCCTGGGGCATCGGCGTTGCTCCGCAGGACCACGCCACAATACGCTTCGTGCTGGCAATCCTGTGCGAGTCGTGTGCAGCGATGGTGACTCGACTAGCGGAGCCGCTGATTGAGAGGAGCGCCGCATCGGGACTTGCATTGTCTCCACTGTGCAGTGCCCGAACCTCTCCGCCTCCTCGTGGACCGCATGCCCGACGGCGATTGTGGGTCGAGGCCCTCCGCGCTGCTGTCGAGTCATCTTCGACGGTACCCGGCCAACCTGTGCTGCACGCCTACCACGAAAACGTGGACGTGATGCTCTCGGAAGCGGCGAACGGCACTGTTTTCGACGCGTGCCTTGGCGCGCCAACGCTACACGAGCGCGCTATGCAGTGGTTTGCCTCTGACCGCCGGCTCTCCTCCTCCACTTCACAATCCGGCGCGAACGACGACGCTTGCGTGCACCGTGGCGGCTGCGCCACGGAGCCGCCATTGCCCACCCATCTTTTTCTGGAGCCTCTGCACACAAACGCGCGCGCCGTGCGGGAAGCTGTCGCGCTCGTGCTGCGTACGCTCTCTGCTACCGTACCCTAATACTACTTGGTTTGCATGCCGGCGCGAGCGTGGAACCTTGAGTAAGGCGAGAAGAGCTCGCGCACAGAAGACTCGAAAACCGCTGACAGGAGCATACTGGAACCATAGAACAGAAATGTGCGAGAGCGGGCGTGTGTGCAGCCTGGTGCGATCTCGTGAGGTCCATGTGCCTCTCACACGCATCCCGACCTCCATTGCTCATATGTGCATATACGTGTACTTATATGTTTGTGTGTGCCGTCTTTCTCCACCTCGTCTGCCTCTTCTCCGCTTTCGGTGCGGCTTTCCTTCGGTGGAGTGATCCTGTCTCCTTTCCCCCGGCACGCAGCATGCTCTGTCGTCTCTGCACTTCTCCCATCCTTGAACTGCTTCCCGTTTTCTTTTTATCTGCCATTGAACGCACACAATCGCGTGTGCACTTCCATGTGCGTCCCCCTGCATACATCTCGTGCGTTGTGGGCATCACCGCAGTGCCAAAAGATTCGGGCGGATTGCTGGGCAAACACACATACACACACACACACAGCGGACACACGGAACCACATACCCCCCCCCCCCCGCGCACCTACAGCGGCACACAATCTGCGTTGGCGCGGCGCCGTGTGTGATAGTCCCGACTATGCGTTTGTCGGTGTGTAATTGTGTTAGTGCCGCCAGACGGAAGTTTACTATCTTTTTTTTTTTTTCGGGTTTGTCGAGTCTGCTGCCCGTCCTCACTCCGACGGTACCTCCCTTCTCGCTTCTCGAACTTTCTCCACGACATCAGCGAGCCGTCTATAATCACGGAGAGGGACGACGCACAGTCACACAAAAACACATACAAGCGAAAAGAAGGGCGGCGAGAAAGCAGCACCGTAAACGCTGGCGTGAGGTTGTGTTTTCCTTTTCCTTCTCTTTCTCTATCCCCTGAGCCGCATCTCCTCCCTATTCTCCTCTTCCTCCTCTTGAAGCCTTCCTTCCTTCGTCCTTTTCGTGCTCCTTGACACAGGCAGGCGCTTCCTTTTCTTTTTTTTTTGCTTGTTGTTGTTCTGCCTTTATTTGTCGAGTGGGAGTTGAGCCGCTGCCCCGCTTCTCTTATCTTCCTCCTTTTCAGCTTTTTCTGTGTACAGCACATGCTTGCGTGTGGTCTGCGCCTACAGCTTGTGTCACCTCTGCCCGTCCTCTGCGATTGTCTTCTACCCTCACGTCCCGGCAACTCTTGCCCAGCCGGGAGGACGACGTCTTGCGGTCCGGGTGAGCGACTCGTTATTTTCTTTCTTCTCCCTTCTTCATTATTTCGAGCTGGAACACACTAACGCAGGGAATCTGGAACTGCATATTTTTGCTTTAGATTTCTTTCTCCAGCGCCGCGGGTGCCTGTGTGAGCGTGCTTGTGGGTCTTGTTAGCCGCTTGCTTGCTCCTCTCCGCCCACGTCGCCTCTCTGCGATCTCCCCGTCTCGCCCCCTTTTCTCCGCTAACGTTGTATACACTCGAGAGAGAAGGGGCACTGAAAGACTCGGACACACACACAGCGCCTCCACGGCCGCTTATCTGCTGTTGAGCACGACGGTGATCCGCGTATGTGTGTCTTCTGCTCTGGAGAGGAACGAGGACCATAGAGAAGACCAAGAGTACAAAAAAAAGGGACACACACACACACACGCGCGCGCGCGAAGATTGCGGGGGAGGGCTCAGCGGCTGCGTCGTTGCGTGTTTTGCCCTCCTCTGGGTCGTTGTGCTTTAGTGCGTTTGGGCCCGCGCTTCAAGAGAGGAGCCGCGCCCTCCTCCCTCCCCTCCCGGCCAAAAAAAAAGAACGAAAAACAAAGAGCATCCGCGGAAACTGAGAAAACAAACAAAAACGGTGCTGCAGTCGACTGGAACGTTGTCCCTCCCCCCTTCTCATCATTTCTTCTGTTGAAGTCTTTTCTGTATTTGGCTTAGTGTTGGTGGCGGTATGTGCGTGTACATGGTTGGCTGCCGCACTCCTCTCAATACCTTTGGTTCCCGTGCACACGCGTGTGCACGTGCGTCTTTCTTCTTCTTGCCTCCCATGTAAGTGCTATTTTCTTTTCGTCTTGCTACCCACGAGCCGAAGCCTCCACATCGCTGTACAAGCTGAGCCTTGAAGTCGATGGAGGCCTACGAGATACTCGGCATCCTCGGCGAGGGCACCTACGGCGTGGTTGTCAAGGCCCGAAGCCGCGTAACGGGGAAGCTGGTCGCCATCAAGCGCTTTAAGCAGACAGAGCAGGATGAGCACGTCCGCAAGACCTCCTCCCGCGAAGTGCGCATGCTGCAGCTTCTGCAGCACCCCAACGTGATCCGCTTAGAGGACGTCTTCCGCAGGGAGGGTAAGCTCTACCTCGTGTTTGAGTTCATTGATCAAACGATCCTGCAGCTTCTGGAGAGCACCACGCGCGGTCTCCACCGCCGCGAACTGCGCCGCTACACCTACCAACTGCTGCGTGGTATCGAGTTCTGCCACAATCACAACGTCATACACCGCGACGTGAAGCCGGAAAATGTGCTCATCGACGAATCAGGACTGCTGAAGCTCTGCGACTTTGGCTTTGCTCGACAGACGTCGGCCAAAGGCAAGTACACAGACTACGTGGCAACGCGCTGGTACAGGGCGCCAGAGTTGCTCGTCGGAGACGTGGCCTACGGCAAGCCGGTGGACGTGTGGGCGCTAGGGTGCATGTTTGCGGAGCTCTCCGATGGGCAGCCACTCTTCCCCGGCGAGTCGGACCTAGACCAGCTATGCCTGATTATGCAGACCTGCGGGCCAGTGCCGCAGCGCCTCGTTTTCATCTTTATGCACAACCCGCTGTACAACGGCATCAGCTTCCCGCATACCGACATCCTGTACACGCTCAAGGAACGCTACCATCGCGAGTCGAACGACTGGCTCGAGTTCCTCAGCTCTTGTCTCCACACCGACCCGGCGCAGCGGCTGACGTGCACGGAGCTCATGGAGCTCCCCTACTTCACGCGCGACGGCTTCCGAGATCGCTATGAAGCCGAGCTGCGGGCTGCAACGGGCCTGCCTCAGCTGCGGTCCACTCCTACGACGTCGGCGCCTTCGACACAGCGGCGTGCGCCGGATCAGGCAGTCGCCTTAGGAGGCGACCTCAAGGCAGACACCGTGGTGTCTCCACACGAGCGCCGCTCGAGTGAGATCATTTCACCGAAGCTGCAGGGAGAGCAACCGCCCACGGTCAAAAACAGCTCAAGCGACACACACATCTCGAAGACGGCGCTCAAGCCCGCCGCGCACGACGCCAACGCCGGCAAGGGCAAGGGAGCAGGTGCGCCAACGTTCACTTTGACGTCTCCACACAAGGCGGCGTCTGAGCATCCCGTGCAGCTGCCGATGATCCTCAACAGTAACTCGGAGAGGGCCGTCGCTGCGGCGCTGACGGACTACTTGAATCAGATGCCCGCCTCTTCGAGCGCTGTGGTGTCGACACCATTACAGGCCACTCCAGCAGAGGTGGCCGGGGGCTTTACCAACGCTGATCTGCTCTCCCGCTCGTGTGGGGCGGTGCCGCCACCGCAGACATCGCAGATCACCAACCCATCAACTACGCGAGATAAAAATAGGAAGCGGAACGTCGGTTTAGCAGAGACCGAGCTACACCGACCCAGCAGCGCAAGCATCAGCGACGACACCGAGTACGCTGCGACGATAGACAGCAGCAAGGGTGAACCGGCCAAGCACATCAGCGACCATCCACGGGCATCGGCCACGCTTCCGCCCAACGGAGTTCTCGGTAGCGGCGGCTCTCACGAGCCGACGCGCGAAGGCGAAAAGACAAACGCGTCGCCACCGTTGCCGTCGCACGGGGTGGCAGAGAGCAGCATGCGGGTACTCCTGACAACCGCGGCACCAGGAAAGGATGATGGCGAGACGGCGGTGCTGAGCCACCGACCTTTGAAGCCGGCGTCAGCGGACAAAGCCGCGGCAACGGCGGCCACGGCGTTTTCTTCGCCGACGCTCGCCGCTACCCACGGCGCCCCGCTGGCAGAGTGTCTGCAGGGCCTCCCCGCCCTGTCCCTGCACCTCCCGCGCCACTTGCAGCAGGAACGGCAGACACCAGCGGCCGAGCAGCCACAGTCGCACACCCCACTCTCCGCCGAGACCTCGATATCGTCTTTCCACGTCTGCAGGCGCAACCCACTTGCTGCAGCCTCGACGGAGAACGATGACGTTTCTCGTGGTAAGGCAAACATCGAGCCGGCTGGCTCGAGCGTCGCCAATCCACGCCGCGGCCTCTCGAACTCAAGTGTCTCCACAGCCGCCAGCGAAACAAAGAAGCGCAAGTCCGCCAGACACAAGAGAGACACGAGCCGTCTACACGACCAGGCAGTGGGGCCCGTCAGCGGCAGCGCATCGCGTCGCTCTGTCCCGGGGAACGCATCGGACGTGGTAGCTTACCGCGCGGGATTCGCCTCGGTGGTGAACTCTTTGAAGTCAACGGTGTCGCAATCGCTCTCTTATATCTTGGGTCAACAGCAACGGCAGCCCTTGCTGTCCCCGGACTCACGCGGGGTCCACGCTGCCGACCCGCACCTGCACGGCGTTGGTGCAGGCCCGAGCGTGCCTGATTCTACGCATAACCGCAACGCCGATGCAGCCGGCCCACAGCTGCGCAAGGAGCGGCGATCTAAACCGTTGGCTGCCTCAACACATGCTCTCCAGGGTAGTGATCAGCGCCATCGCCAGCAGTCGCAGCCGCGACTGGACGGACCACTGCACCCTGACGGCGGTGCCTCTCAGCGCGCCACGGCCACCTTGATGGCTTTATCAGCACTTCGCAACGTCTCCTTGCCGCCACCGACCAAGTCCGCCGGCGATGCGGACAAGAGCAGCTACGGCCACCACACACGCTCGCACACCAACAACAACGGAGGCGAGACCGTAAGCCCCGTGGTCGGGGGGGACGGCAACGGCACCCAAACGTGCATCGCAAGTCGCGCTCGGCGTCCTATAGCTGTGTGCGCGGTGCACGGCAACAACCGCGATAGCGACGAGCTGATCTCGACCCGCCGAGTGCAGAAGAAGAATGCCGTCGCGACACACGGCCGAACTGGCAACGGCGCTGTGGGGCCCATTAGCTGCACAGATAGCTCCACGACGTCTTCCTATCAAGCGACCAGCATCATGTATGGCGCGCCGTACCACCCCTTCACGAGGGCCTCAAAGATGGACGGTGAGGTGGGCGGAGCCCCGCAGCGGCAGACCCTGCGGAGGCCCAAAAAGAAGATTGCCGACAGCCGCGGCAGCGGCATCGCTAACATAACGAGCAGCATTGGTCCCCGTCACTCGCTGGCACGTGCGCGACAGATACAGCACCAGCCGCAACTCGCGAAAGAGGATGGCGGCAGCGGCGATGGCAAAACGCCCCAGTTCAATGCCGCCGCAGCTGCATCTCCCTATACCAGCAGCTGACCAGATTTGTGCTTCAAATCCGACACACAGTAGTGCCCGGGCTTCTCTTTTTTTTTTGTTTTGCTTTCTGCTTTCCTTTTGTTGTCCTCCGATACACAGGTGCCTCATCCTCTCTCGCTCTCCCACGCCATCCAGGGGCAGGGGGAGAGGCGCGTGCGTGTGTTGGCTGGCTCTTTCCTCGCACCTCGCTCTGTTCTCACTGTTCTGCTTTGTATGGTATCTTCGACTCTCGTTCTCTTTACTTCCCTGTCTTACCTTTGCGTGCGCATGCGTCGCGCGCGCTCTCTTGTGTTGCTGAGGGGGTGGAAGGGGGGAGGAGCTCGCACGAGGACGCAAAACGCACAACGCAACACCGCCGCTACCACAGTCTATCTTGTGCGCTGCTCTTCCCTTTCTCCTCTTTTTGGGTTTCTGGAGTGTTTCTCTTTTTCATTACCTTCCTGCCTCGCTGTCGCCGGAGCTGGCGTGAGTTACAGAGAGGCCGAGAAGGCGCATGCCTTAGTCCTCTCCCCTCCTCTCCTCACCGCACCACGGACACACGCACGCACACCCGTTCACCCACATTATATCAGTCTGTGCAGAAACGCTTTGTCTTTTTTTTTGGGTGGCGGTGGTCGTTGTGCTCTCTCGTCCTCGCGTTCCTTGTCGAGGGCTCGCTAAAGGCCTGCTTCACTGCCGCGTCCGTGCACGTGCAGGTCTGCCTCTCTGTGTATGTATGTGCAGATGTCTTCTCGCGTTCCATTCGCCTCCTTTTTCATCACGGATTCGGTATGCGCGCGCGTGCCATTGACTCTTTCTACCGCCTCTCTTCATCTCTCCGGCGCGCCAGGCTTGCTTTGGTGTCTCATTCCAACCCGCACGCGAGAGGCACGAACACAGCGCTTTTTGGCGATGGAGAGAGGGAGGGAGGGAGAGAGGTGGTGGCGGAAGTGGTGTTGGTGGGGGGGGTTAGTGGAACAGACGAGACAGCTTCGTCCCCCCCACCCCATCTTCTCTCTCTGTCCAAAGAAAAAGATGCTGGCTTTTGGTGACGGTACTGGTGCGAACCCCATGGGCTCTCCTTCTTACGTCTCTTTTTTACTCGTTGATCACGTCTGTTGTGCAAAGATTTTGACCCCTCTCTCCCTCTTTTCTCCATCCCCTAAAGCCTCACGGCTGGGATGGCGCAGAGAGCTTCTTAATAACTCGACGAGCGAACAACTTCGAACGCACAGCATGAACGAAGCAGCAGCAAGAAGGCGTCAATCAGCGCCACGCGCATGGAACACGTGTATGCACGGACTCACACTCGAACGAACATACGGCGGCAACAGCTCGCGAGGGAGCTGTGCGACAAACACAGCACGCGCTAAGTGTTCACCTCGCCCTCTATCCCAACCCCCTCCTGCGGGGCGTGCTGATGTACGTCTTTTGAGGCTCTTCTTTCAGCTCAGCCGTTTTCTGTCTCCTTATCTTCACCGGGCACATGTACGTGTGAAGGGCGTTTCCTGTGTATGGTACGTCTTTATGTATATGCCTGCGCCGTTGTTTATGGGTGTGCGGGGGGAGGGTTGGCGGCACCGGCTCACGAGATGGGAGAGGCGGTCGGGCGGCGACCTGCTTTGAATGGAGGAAACAGGCAAGAGGTATCCGTTGCAGTTGAAGGGCTAATCAACGAGAGATGTCATCTCTTTGCAGTGTGCGAGAGGCATGCGACACTTTAATGGCAACGCGACTTGCGGCTTTGTGCGTGTATGCTCGCGCACCTCTCCTTCTTTTTCTTCGACCTTTCTCATCCACCGCTGCTGCTGTCTCACTCTCCTTCTCTGTGAGACCCCTTCCTCATTGTGCGCGTGGATGACCATCCTTCTGTGCCTTTCGCTTCGATGCCCCACGACGTCCCTCTACACTTTCCCGCCGTGCCAGCTGCTCCCCCCCTCTCTCTCCCTTTTTCCTTGTGTCGTTCCCTTCTCCCGCCCACCATCCCCCCTCCCCCTATGCTAACAGATACACACATCGCACCGGACTGTAGACTCGGAAAAAAAAAAACAAAAGCAGGCGTCTCTCGACATGCTTTTATTCTCTTCATTTTGTTTCACTTTGTGGGAAGGTCGCTGCTGCAGCTCTTTGTCCCTCTTTCCCTCCGTCTTAATAGGGTCCACGGCTTTACTGATGTGCTTATCCCGCCCCGCCTGCCGACCGCCGCCGATGTGTGCGTGTCTTTGCCGACTTTCTGCGCGCACCTCAGCGATCTCTGCCTCTTGGCTCTCTTCTTTGCTTTGAAATTTGCATTCGCACTCGGGTGTCTCACTCTCTGTTTTTTTTTTCCCTTTTCGTGTCGTTGCGTGCTTCCATATTTTGCTGCGCACATGCATCTGCACGCGTGTATGTCTGTAGGTGCGTGTGTGTGTGTCTGTGCGTGACGAGCATGTCTTTGGGCGCGCTAAGCTGTATGTAGATATCCTCCTCTTGTCTAGCTGTCGATGTCGCCTCTTCTTTGTGCTTTCTTGCCATGACTGTCTTCGTAAATCTCTTCGCGGTTGTGTGTGTGCGCGTAGGTGCAGCTTCGACCCATTTTTCTTTTCCCTTTTCGCTTTCCTTTCTTGTCTCCCTTTCACTCATATCTCATGTAAGTGCTCGAGTTTCTCTGTTTGTAGCGCCTTCTTCCTTCGTCTCCTTCGCTTTTTTTTCGTTTTCTCTTGTCCTCTTCGGTGCTTGCGTTCGTGTGTGTGTGTGTGTGTACGCGCCTCTCATGGGGGCCGTCTTGTGTTTGGTTGCGTATGTATGCTTGAGTGGTGCTTGGCATCTCGGGCTGTGCATCTTTGGAACCTGGTGCTGCAGTCATTAAGAGAACGGAAAACAAGACGAGAACACGCGAGCACAGGTGTGAACAAAGGCGGTGCATGCTGATGTGGTGATGATCGACAACACCTATAGAATGATCTCTTCTGCGAACGCGCGAAGGAGCTGCTTCCTCTGCGTGAGCCACTGCATCTCCGTCCCACCCCGCTGCCTGCTGCTCCCGGAGTGCACAGGCAAATCTCTCCAGGTGTAGGCTACCCTGGAATCAAGTAGATTAACACTGTAGACTCCTGAGTGCGTGCAGCGTACCTCCTCGACTGTGCTTTCCTCCTTTTCTGTCCTCATCCTGCTTCCTCCTGCGAAAAAAAAAACACCACGCGCACAAGCGCACGCGCTTCAGGTTTTCGTCTGCGATTGCCACCTGCCCCTGAACTGAGTCTCTTGCTCCCTCCCTTTCCTGGTAACCAGTACACCACCCCCACTTCACATACTTTTATCGACCATGCGGATCGTGATCTCCGAGACGGCGGACAAGGTGGCGGACTACACGTCTAATTACGTGATCAAGTCCATCAACGATTTCAAGCCGACGGCAGACCGGCCGTTTGTGCTTGGGCTTCCGACGGGCGAAACGCCGATGCGCACGTACCAGAAACTGATCGTTGCGTACCGCGAGGGCCGCGTTTCGTTCAAGAACGTGATCACGTTCAACATGGATGAGTACGTGGGGCTGCCAGCGGATCACCCGGAGAGCTACCACTACTTCATGAAGCACAACTTCTTTGATTACGTAGACATCCCCGAGCAGAACCGGCACATCCTGAACGGGAACGCGCCGGATCTGATCGAGGAGTGCCGCCAGTACGAGGAGAAGATCCGGGCTGTTGGCGGCATCCAACTGTTCCTCGCCGGGATCGGGACGGACGGACACCTTGCGTTCAACGAGCCTGGGAGCAGCCTCTACAGCCGCACGCGCGTCAAGAGCCTGAATGCGGAGACGATGGAGAGCAACGCGCGGTTCTTTGGCAACGACGTCTCGCGCGTGCCGACGATGGCGCTAACGGTTGGGCTGCGCACGATCATGGAGGCCAAGGTTGTGCTGATGATTGCCACTGGTGCCAGCAAGGCTCTCGCGGTTGCGCGGTGCGTGGAGGGCGGGATCACACACATGTGCACTGCAACGATGCTACAGATGCACCCCGCCGCGGTGCTGTGCCTTGACGAGGACGCGACCCTGGAGCTGAAGGTGCGGACGACGCGCTACTTCAAGTTGCTGCTGAACACGGAGAAAGCGCTGGAGGAGCGCCAGAGCAACATGAATCGTACCTATTCGAAGCTGTAGGCGTCTTTGTTGCGCCCACGTGCAAGCACGCCCATCGCCTCCGCTGCCAGCTCGCGTGCCCGAAAGGGGCAGCAGCGCGTCTCCACTGTGGCAAACCGCGTGCAGACAACTTCGCCGCCCTCCGCCTCCGTCCCCTCCCCGCTGTCTTGTTACCCTTTAATGTTTCACTTTTGCTCTCTTTCTTATTTTTTTTTTCGTTGGTTCGCGTCTCCTTGGTTGATGGCCCCTGCGTGCGCGTGTGTGGTGTGCATGCTTATTGAGCTGTGATCCACCGCACCCGTGCATGACATCGCTAACCCACCTGCCTCGCCGGCGCGCTTCTCCTCTCTCTCATCCCCATCACCACCACCACACACACACACACACACGAAGGGAAGGGCAAGGAGGGCGTGTGCAGGTCATATGGAGGGTTCAGGGGAGGATCACTGATATTCCAAGGGTGGGCGCGTGCGTGGGTGGGGTTAGAACTGGCGATGGTGGCTCAGCGTCGAAAACGCACGAAAAAGATGTGCTCGTCTGTCTTTTCTTTCTTCGCCGGTACGTCTCTCTTGCAAACATGTGCCCACGCTCAGCGCAGCGCGCCCACATACACAGAGAGCGAGATGAGAGGGCTCAGATTGCTGCGCCCGGTGTTGCTGTTTACGGAGGGTGTGCTGGAGCCTGCGAGCAACGTTCTGCTTCCCGCACGCGCGAGCGCCCCCCCCCCCCATCTCAGTGCCACCGTGGCTGCCGGTGAGCCCCCCCCCCCGCTCTGCTGTTCAGCGTGCGGTGGCCTTGGCTGTGAATGTATGTGCGTGCGGCTGTATTTTGGCTTCGTTAGAGGCAGCCGCACATGACCTGTAAAACGAAGAAGTCGTTCTTTGCAGACTGCAGCCGAAGTGAGCTCGCCTCTCAGCACGAGGTTCATGGGAGGCGGTATCGATGGGCCCTTCCTACGCGTGGGAATGGTCCTGCTTTCGTGGTCGCTTCCACTGCAGCGTTGGTGCAATCGCGTAATGTTACCACACGCTGCGCGGTGTGCAGGAGGGATCTGGCGTGGGCGTCAGTGGCGGTCGTGTGCGTGCGCTGTACTGCATGCACCAACGCGATGCCTTGGAAAGATGCCGCCGTGCCGCGTCCGAATCTGCTGAATACGCTGACAAGCGGCATTCTTTGCCTTGCAATAAGCTGCTTTCCCTAGTGCTCCTCCATAGCTTCTGCGCTGCCACCCTCTCCTCTCCGTCTCCCGTGCTTCACTTCATCGGCGTGCTTCATCACGCGCACCTTCCAAACACTCACATGCGACGTCGCCGCCACGTCAATGCACTCGCGTGTGACACAACCTTTGGTGTCTGCTTTCTTCATTCCCCTTGCTTCGCCCCCTCCCCCGGTGCCATCCATGTGCGTATGCGTCTTCATGTGCATCTGTCGGGTCGCCAGTTCTCTGTGCGTTTAGACCTGCCATCAGCGTAATATACCCCCCCCCCTACCCCGACCTTCTCCTGTTCCTTGTAGTCATTTCGCGTGTATCCTGCCGCGAATTACTTTGGCGCCGCACTCTGTTGCTCCTACCTAGCCCTCGACCCGCCTGCCTCTCTCTCAGCTGCGCTGTGGTTCTGTGACTGTGTTTGAGCACCTGCAGGCCGACATACCCACACACAAGCGGCCGACACGCACCTCCTTGCACCCTACTCCATACACGCTGAGAAGATGCAGCCGAAGCAGAAGGCAGCTCTTGGCATCAACGGCACCCGCACCAGCGGCATCGCCGTTCGCCGCGAGAACGTGACGGCCGCGTTGGCCGTGGCAAATGTCGTGAAGTCGTCGCTGGGCCCTATCGGTCTGGACAAGATGCTTGTGGACGACGTCGGTGATGTGCTGGTGACGAACGACGGTGCGACGATCCTGAAGAGTCTCGACGTGGAGCACCCAGCCGCGCGCCTACTGGTTGATCTGGCCCAGCTCCAGGACAAGGAGATTGGCGACGGAACCACCTCTGTCGTGATTCTTGCTGCGGAGCTGCTGAAGCGGGCCCAGGAACTCGTGTCGCAGGGCATCCACGCGACAAGCATCATTGCCGGCTACAAGCTTGCCATGCGCGAGGCACTGCGCTACCTAAACGACAATCTCAGCTGCGCCGTGGACAGTCTTGGCAAGGATGTGCTGCTGAACGTCGCGCGCACCTCCATGTCGAGCAAGATTCTGAACAACGACGCGGATCTGTTTGCGAAGATCGTGGTTGATGCTATCATGTCTGTCAAGACGGTGAACGACTTTGGTGATGTCATCTACCCTCGTAAGGCGGTGTCGATTCTGCTGCAGCACGGCAGGAGCCTGCACGAGTCACGGCTGGTGCAGGGCTTTGCGATGAACCTCTCTCGTGCCGCACAGGGCATGCCGACCTCGGTGAAGGATGCTAAGATTGCTCTCGTCGACTTCGACCTGCGGGCTGTCAAGATGAAGCTCGGCATCAACATCACCATCACGGACCCCTCCAAGGCAGAGGCGATCCGCCAGCGTGAGCTCGACATCACGAAGGAGCGCATTCAGAAGATGATCGCGGCCGGCGCCAACGTCATTATGACGACGTGGGGCATCGAGGATAGCATGATGAAGTACATGGTGGACAACAACGTGCTTGGCGTGCGCCGTGTCAAGAAGGATGACATCCGCCGCATCGCCAGGACTACCGGCGCGCAGGTGGTGCACACCATGTCCGACCTCGAGGGCGAGGAGGTCTTCGACCCCAAGTGGCTCGGTCGGTCGGAGAAGGTGTACGAGGAGCGCATTGGCGACGATGACTGCATCGTTATTGCTGGCACCTCGAACGCCGTGTGTGCCACCATCGTCTGCCGCGGCGCGAACTACTTCATGCTAGAGGAGATGGAGCGCGCGCTGAACGACGCACTGTGGGCTGTGGCGCGCACGTGTGACGCCAGCTGCGTCGTTGCTGGCGGCGGCTCCGTGGAGACGGCGGTGTCGGTGTACCTGGACAACTTTGCCCGCACACTGAGCTCACGCGAGCAGCTGGCGGTGGCCGAGTACGCCGAGGCACTGCTCGTCATACCGAAGGTGCTGGCGCTGAATGCTGCCCTCGATGCCACGGACCTCGTTGCGAAGCTTCGTGTCGAGCACACGCAGGCACAGAGCAGCGGCCAGCAGACGGAGGCGCGCTTTACCGGACTGGATCTGCACAACGGCACGCTACGCAACAACATCAAGGCGGGTGTGCTGGAGCCAAAGCCTAGCAAGATCAAGTCCCTGCAGTTCGCGACGGAGGCGGCTGTGACGGTGCTGCGTATCGACGACTGCGTTCGCCTCAACCCTGATGAGGAGGACCAGCAGCGCTGAAGACCGCTTTTCCCACCGATTATGAGAGTCGGACGAGATTTAGCGAGCAGCAGCAGACGCCGGATACCAAGACGACGCGCGGAGGTCGAGAACGCGTCCACATAGATTGTCGCTTGTCAAGTGAGAACGAGGAAGTCGGTCCAAAGGCTGCCGTGCGCATAGGCATGCCTATCCGCACGCGTTGACGTCTCTCTGACAGTATCTGTGTTCTCCCTACTCTTGTTGCTTTCCAGCGCACGTGCCTGCGGTTCTTTCTCTCTGCTTGTGTGCCCGTGTCGTTCCGCTCTTGCTGCATTGTCACGCCGTCTCCTTTTTCTTTGATTGCCGAGTCGTTGTAGCCCTCCTTCCTTCTCTGTCGACCTTCTCTTCCTCATCGCCGGCACATTTGCCTCTGCTTCGCTCCGGGTGCGTACTCGCGCGCGCGTGCGAGTGTGCGTGCGCTTCGCCAAGACGGATCCTGCAATAAGGCAGCGGATGCCGTGCTGTTTGAAGGACTGAGCTATGCGGACGGCAGCGGGTAGAGGAGGTGGCAGAAAAGAGCTGCGACGACAAGGGGTGGAGAAAGGCCGATTCTAAACCGCACCGCACAGATGGAGGGAGGGAGGGAGAGCGAGGAGGTGAGGCGAGGTGTTTCCGTGTGCTCGTGGCGTTTTTTCCACGTTGCCGACGTGTTTTCGGCGTTTCCTTTGCCGTATCCATCTCGAGTGTCTCTCCCCGTCGCGTTCTCTGAGCGTGACTGTCTGTCGGTCTGTCTATATTCCCCTCCAGTACCACAACCGCTTTGGACTGCAAGAGGGATGCGGCGAAAAGGTGCGCAAGCATGCGCACATCCGCACGCACCTGTAAGAGCACGAACTCTGACGGCGGGCGACAGAGACTCGTCGTAGGTGTTTGTTCGATTCACGCATATGCAGATTGGAGAGGAGAGGTGTAAGGAACGAAAAGAAGTGGGGGAAGGGGCGTGGCGTGTGGCGCGGAGGGGGAGGCGAGGTGCAGCTCAATGTGTCAGGCGCCCACATGCCGAACACGCAAGGCAAATGACAACGCGAGCGCACATGTGAGAGAAAGCGACAATCAGATGCGCGTGTGCGTGCGCGCGTGTCTTCACCTACGAGGACGTTTTTAATTTTCGTTCTTTCCTGCGTCGCGTGACGATCTCGAGAACGGCGGATGGGGATGGACGTGAAAGAGGAACTACAACCTGGTGCTCGTGCTGGCGCGCGTGCGTGTGAGTGTGCTCTCTTTCCTTTTCGATGCTATCGCAAATCGTCGATGCACCACCATGTAGTGCGCTTGAACTGCCACTCCTCTTTCCTTTCTTTGGCCGTGCGGGTGGTCTCCGTTGGTGCGTGTGTGTTAAGTAAAGGGCAAACAGAGAATGAAGGAGCGAAAAGGCAAACGCCGCCACCCACCTTTAAAGCAAAAAAAAAAACAAAATACCGTGCGTGTCCATGCAGCCCACATCCACCTCTACCCACGCGTATGTGTGTGCAAGTGGCTATTCAGGTGACTGATTGGCGCGCAGGTCTTCGAAAGCGCACGCCACTGAAATCGGAAGCGAACAACGCGAAAGGAGGCGCAGAAGCGCGCAAGTGCGCGGGTAGGCACTCCGACAAAGAATGGAGCCGCGAAAGCAAAGAAAATCGCGTACAAATGTGAGACATGCGTGACACGCTCACCGATCTCTCTTCTGCTCCACTCCTTCTGCCGCACTCTGCATAGATCCTGTGGAGGAGGAGCGGCCCAAATCGCTGCTGTCGCGCACGTCGTCACCCCCTCCTCTGGCTATGGCACCCATGCTTCTGTGCGCGTGCGCGTTGTGTTGTGATGCAGCGTCCTCTGATGCGTCTGGTGCATCAGCCTCGTTGCCGCTGGGTTACCACATGGAAGCTTAAGCGGTGACGCATCTGCTGTTGTGTGTTTGTGTGCGTGTGCGCGTGCGTTTCGTCCGCCAACGTCTTTTCAACTCCCTTCAGCCCCCTCCTCTCGCTCTTTGCTCACTTCGTATACACACACGCACTTGCACGAAGGCATCATACATGGGGCGTGCCTCGAATACGCACATTCCCCACAGGGTGTCCTCTTCTAATCCAAACCTCGCTTGGCCCGTATTATTACTATATTTTTTCAGATCTTGCTCGTCTCTTCCTTGTACATTGGATTTCGCGGTTAGAAGTCCATTCCTCCTCTTGTCTCTCGAGGGCGACGCTCTGTCCTAGGCCCAACCACATCATATCCGCTCCTTCCCTCCCTCTCTCACACTCTCGTGCTCGTGGACTCTCTTTCGTATCCTTGCAACAAGCTGCTGCGACTGCTCTCTCTCTCTCTCTCAGGCTCTTGATACCATCACCGTTTTTACGCAGCGACCTTCTTTGTCGTGTTATGTGTACTGCGCACTTTCCCCAACGATCGACGAGTACATCGGAGGCCGCTCGATAGCGAAAATGCGCGTTGTCGTGTTTCTTACAACTGTGCTTGCCTTCTTCGTATAGATCTCTAACCCCTTCTTCACATATCGCATCTCCTCTTTGCCAGGTCTGCGTGTCTGCGTGTGCCGTATCCTGCGCACTGTTTCTGTGCTTCTGTGCCTTTCCGCCTCATCTCGGTGCACGTCTGTAGGCGAGCAAGCGACGAGAGAACGAAAGCATCAATACGAAACGCACCGGGCGACGAACAAAAGACCGCGCAGAGCCGGACACAAGGATCTGATCCATCAAAAACCTCCCTTGGGCTTCTCGCTCGTTGTGTCGGCCGCACGTATAAGTCTAGCGGAGCCGCACGACGGAGAGACGGGAAAGCAGGCATTGTGCCGCACGAAGAAAAGGAGACGGAAGAATCTGCAACAGCAAGCAGCCGCTCCTCCTAAGAGGCATGCATGCGGAAGTGATCCGGGCAGGGCCGGTACACTATGGTGAAGGCGTGCCTCGGCCATGAGGATGCCGGCGACGAACCCTCGCGCGCTCTCCTCCGTGCCCGCTCCTTGTGCCTCCTTCCGAGGCCGGCAAGTGAGTGCGCGTCCGTCCCTGCGGAGAGGGACCCCTTTCTTGTGTCGCGTCTGTCTGCTCATCTGATGCGTCGTTGTACGCTCTTCGTGGGACACCACGGTGCGACGAGATCCGGCGGGGAGTGCGATCGGGTTGTGCTCTCTGTCTCTCGTCCCAGTGGAGGCGGTGGCGTTGCGCTGCCTGCCGGTGCTACTTCCAGCGTCGATTGCCGTGGACGCGGAGGGCCCCGCGACCTTGTGGCCTCTTGTCTGCCGTTGTGCCTCGACCGGCCGTGTCTTGAGGGTCAGCCCCGCCCGTGCGACCGTCTGCATGCCTCCACGTGGCGGTGCCGGAGGCTGGAAGGGCCCGCGGCTCCGCGCTGTCGCCCGTACACAAGCACAACATATATGCGTATCGCGGTGCTCCTGAGTAGGACGCACTGTACTCCTGGCGGTGCAGCCCTCGGCGCGACTCTCGCTTCTTCCATCTCTGCCCCACCCCCCTCCCCCCTCTGTCTCTCACGCCTGCAAAGGAAAGGGAAGCGCTCGCTGCAGGGCTTGTGGGGCGGGGCTGCGGATGTGAGAGCGCGAAGTGAAGGGGTGTGTCTTTGCCGTGCCATCACCGAAGAACATCATCCTCTCCTCCCATCTCTCCCCCGTCACTCTCTCTCTGCAGTGTGCGCGAGAGTGTGTGCATCTGCCTCCTTCCTCTGCCACTTTCGTGTTGTACGCCTTTGCCTTGGTGGTCTCTATCCTCATCCGGCATTTGCAGGCTTTCCAGTATCAGCGGCCGTGCGCGCACGCGAGTGTCTTCGTATACGCAATATCGATTTGTCTCTGTACAGGCCTCTGAGTTGCTGATTCACACACTCACACACAAACATCCTCGCACGCTCATATTTATCTGTCTCTCCCGCCAAGACGAAGAAAAGCGAAGGCCTAGAGCGCAGAGAACGTGTCTTTGCGGTTAAGGAGAGACGCACACCCCGGGGCAAGCGATTGTGGCCCCACGCAACTCACCCCCATCAAAAAAAAAGGCAAAAAGAGACGCGAAGCGGAAAGGCGCACACAACGATTTGCATAAAGACGGGAAGAGCGCAAAAAAAAAGGGAATTCAACGAGGCGGCCCACTGCTCCTCCCCGAAAAGGCAGACGCGGATCCGTTACGAGGCGATTGGCACATATACATTTGCATCGCGAGCGAGCAAGAGGTGACGCACACCTTTCTTCCTCTGCGTTTCTCTCGATGCGCGTGTGTGTGTCTGTGATTTCTGCTGTCCCGTATCTCTGGCTTGTACGTACTTGCTCTTTTTTGTATGCGTGCATGTAGGTGTGTGTAGGTGTGTATGTGTGTGTGTACCGCCCTCCCCCCGCTGCAGTGGTCGCTGTCTCTCACGATTCTCTGTTCATTTTTTCCCTTTGTTTGCTTTTTCGTTTATCGCTCACTGCCTTTGGCTTCTCTTTGTGTTTTCGCTTGTGCATCATCTGTGCCTCGAGGGACCTCACAGTTTGCGTGCCCTTCCGTTGTTGGATAATTTGTTGCGTCTATTCTTCACTGCGTTGCCGTGTGCCTGGCGCGCGCGCTCTCTCTCTCTGCGTGTGTGTGTGTGTGGGAGAGAGAGTGCGAACCCCCCCTCCCCCCAACCGTCTTTGTGTGCTTCTTTCGATTTCTGTCTTTCACCTGTTGGCCAGTATATCAGCCTCCTTTCCCCTCCCCGAACTGCTCCCTGATCTCGTACACTGGAGATCTCCGCGCCGCTTTGCGTGTGCGTGTGCGTGTGCGCGCGCTCGTCACTGGCCTGCCGCTGTGCCGCTTTCTTTGGCCGTTTTATCACCTCCGTTTCGTTTGCGCTCTTCTGTACGTGCGCGTTTGCGCATCTGTGTTTCGAGTGTGCCCCTGCTGCCCCTCCCCGTCTCTTGCTCTGCCCCCGTGTCGTGCTCGTCCATTCGCGCTGCTATCAATATCTTTTTTTTTTAATCTTTCCCTTTTCTTTTTCTCTCCTCATTCGTTTTGTTTTGTTTCCGCCTGTGACGAGGCAACGCGAAAGAGCGGCACTTGAGCAGAGACGAAAAACAACAAAAAAAACGACGAAACCCATATTGGGGGGAGGGGGAGCGAAGCCCGCAGCTGCAGCAGCACCATCATCATCATTGTTGGCGCCATCGTCACTGCGGCTTGTACATATATAGTACTACTGCTCTTTCTTCTTCGCGTCTCGTCTGTTTTTTTTTTTTTCAGTTTCGTGAGTGTGTGCGCCCTTGTTCTATATATATATATATACCTGCCACTAACGGAGGGAGGAAAGCCACCCTTGCAGTTATCGACATTACCACCGTGAGCACCGAAGAGGTGGCAACAGCCAGTGGCGCGGCGACAAAAACCTGTTCACATATCTTTTTGTTGGTTTGGAGACTCCTCTATGCCCTTTCGGCCTATCGGCCTTCGCTACCTCCCTCCCTTTCGCACAGCTGCCGCCTACCCTTTCCGTGGGCGAGAACAGCAAGCAAAGAAAACTGTAGGAAGGCGCTGCGAAGTCTTATAAGACGAAAGAAAGTCGAATCGAAGGAGGCGGCGCCACTCGGCAGCACGCGCGGCAAAGAAGAGCCTTGCTGCTAAGAGGTGTTGGTTGCCTAATTGACACCCGCCCACACACCCCGCGTGCTCTCCTCTCTTCAACTCATTTTTTTTTAACTGCCTTCGTGGGTCTTGTTCCCGCTGCTGTTTTCCTGGAAAGAAAAAAGGAAACGAAGAAGGCGTGCCGACCTTCGTGTGTGTGCGTGTGCGTATTTCTTCTTCATCCTTTTCTGCGCACCTTCTTCTCTCATCATCCTCATCATCGCCCGTGTGGTAGCTTTTTGACTGGAAGGAAGTAAAGGAAGGTGCCCCCCACCCCCCACCTCACACGCACACACACGAAAACACGCACGCAAAACAAGAAAACAAAAACGTAGCGCAAGCGAATCGCCGCTTTTCCATCTCTCTCAAGGGCGTCGTACAGGCTGCCTCCCTTCTTTCTCTCACATTTTCGTTTGCCTTTGTTCGTACGCAGAGGAATAGGGAAAGGAGGGAGAGAACAGAAGACAGACGACACGAAACAGCAACAGGCGGAGCCAAGTAGAGGCAGTTTCCTTTTCTGTGTGTGTGTGGGCGCATCGTCAAACCGCATCCACTATCGCTACCCTCTCCCCTTTACCCTTCTTTGCTCTCACATTTCAGGACGCCTTTGTTCTTCCTCGGCTTTCGTTTAAGGTTTCTGGCGTTTCCTCTTCGCCCCGTTGTAGCCCAGACAGGATCACCCTCGTATCGAAATTCAAAGAACGCACGAAACGAAAGAAACAAAGAGTGCCAGCATCGCGCACTTTTGCTTTTCGCCTTGCTTGCCTCCCTCGCCGCTCTTCTCGCCCCCCTTTTTCCTCCTTGGACTTCTGTTGAGCCCTCAGCACACTACTGTCTTCTTTTAGTTTTTGTATTCCTCAAGTGCATGCAGCCCCGGGAAGAAAAAGGAGAGGCACTCCAGCTCAAGCACAGCAGGCGGCAGCGATCACCGAGGTGTGCCTGAGAAAGGCAGCCGTCCCCTGACACAGGCACGTCGATCCCACGCATAGGTATCCCCCCCCCCAAACCACCACTTGCGCTCTAGCACTCAGGTGCGAGTGTCTTGCGTGTCTCTGTCTTTTCTTTTTCTTTTTGTTTCTCAGGAGGGCGTACCGCGTATCATTGTATTTCTAGTGCGTGCTTGAGCTCTCTCTTTTCCCTCCGTTTTCTGTATCACGCACGTTGTCTGCGTGCTCATCTGTTCGGCGTCTGTGTAACTTCGTTTCTTTGCTCCGCCTATCGCCTTCTCCCTTCTTGTGAGTGTGTTTGTGTGTGTATTTTCTTTTTTTTTTCGTTCTCGCCTTCAGATTGTTGATGTTGTCTGTCGTGCTGCTTGCTGTTTGTCCTCTCCTCTCCCGTCTTGCCCATCTTATCACCGTTACCTCTACACTCACAGCGCACGCAATCCCAGTACTGCCCCCCCCCTCGCCCCACCACCCCTCAAAAAAAAAAAACATACTAATAACATATACATATGTATATACACGCACACGACAGGAACACACGCTCTTCTTTGGTTTTCATCAGATCACTTTCTCTCTGTTGTTTTGTTTCGTCTTCCTTTCATGTGTGTGTGCGTGTGCGGAGCACGTTGAATCTGGAAGCACTTTTCTTCGTCTCTGGTGGCTTTGCGGCCAAGCCCCCCCCCCTCTCTCCCTCCCTCCCTCCCTCCCTCTCTGACGGCTCTTTTTTTTTTCTGTCGACTCCTCGTTTTCCCTCTCTTCGGTAGCGATCCTGACTTTCCTGTGCTTTTTTTTTTCACTGCTTTTGTACGTTACTTCTGTGTTTTGGTGTGGCGTGTGCTCGCGTAGGCTGGACCCCTCACCCCTCCTCGATTTCTATGGTTCTTGTTTCGCTCCTCCCTCTCGCGCGCACGTACACAGACGTTCACACCCTGATCCAGATCTTAGGTTGCGATCCGTGCAAGTAGCACGTGTGCGACGCGCCCTGGCGTCGCACCCACTCTCTCTGAAGGTCTGTGCTGTTTTGTTTGCGTTTCTGCGTGCGTGCGTCTGCTCCCTCTCTTTGGCTACCCCCTCTTTTCTTCTGATTCACAGATCGACTGCCCGCCAGGTGCTCGTCGCGCCGCCGCCGCCCTCCCCTCTCTTGTTATTCGGTACGCGCTTCTCGTTTCGTTGCGTGCTTGGCTCCGCTGTATTTCGTTCCGCCATTCTTCCTCCCTCGTGGTGCGCCCGTCTCTCACTCTCCCTCACCTCTGCTCGCCTGTTTTGATCGACGCTAGCGCTCAGCCGCAAGGTGCACCATGACTGACCTCGCGGCGGTTGCACCCACTGGGGCCGAGGACAAGTACACGTTTCTAGTCCCCTACGTGAAGAACAGCGCGTCTGACCTAGTGGAGAGCGTCGGAACGCAAACGCAAGGAAAGACGGATGCGGCCATCACCCACATAACCAGCGCAGAGGACTCGCGCAGCCCGAGCACGCCGGAGAGCGACTCTTTCGAGATCACCACCGTGGCCGCCACCCCCATTTCTCCAACGGCGACCGTGTCGCGTTGGCCGTCTGTCCAGAAAACGCTGGAGGCCTGCATGGACCCAGTCTTTCTCGCGTGCTCGTCCGACATGAAGGACCATAAGATTGCCGAGGAGGTTCTACCTCTGATGGACGCGGCGATGACAGTGTGCGTGTCTGCCCTCGCTAGCCTCTCCTGCCTGCAGCCCTTTTTCACCGGACGCACTCGCAGCGAGCGCATCCACACGATGCTGAGCGCGGTTCGCGCCTCCAACAAGCTGATGCTGCGCGACGACCTCCCTGCTCCGGCCTCCAGCTTCTGCGCGCTCTCAGTGGACGAGGCCGAGGCGGCCGGGCTGCGCGTTGGCCTTTGCAGTCACGCTGAAGGCCACGCTCGCACCGTGCGGACGCTGGAGTGCTGGCAGCACACGCCTGAGTGCGAGGACTCTCCGCGCTCGCTGACCCTTTCCCGACTGCGGGCAACTTCACCGCAGCAGAAGACGCGGCAGGCAGAACTGCCCAGCAGTGCCCCGTGCGCGCCATGCGCCGCTCTCGCCTCACTGCTCCCTGCCGACAACGCGCACGCGGCATGGGAGGCGAACCCGCCTCACGAAGATGTGAGTGTGTCTTGCCCAGTTGACGCCAACGCTCCCGGCAGGGCCTTGTCGATCGCTCCTGCATTCCCTGTCGCGGTGGCCGAGGAGCCGGCCATCATCGGCGTTTCCGCGCCACGCAGGACGCTGAAGTGCCCGCTCGTCGTGGGCGAAGAGCCGCTCTGTTCAGGTAACCGTGACTGTGCCGCTGACAACCAAGAGAAGATCCACATTCCTACGCTGCGTGCGTGTGTGCCGGTGCCGAAGCCACCACCCACCATCGACGTCCTCCTCACGGACGCCGCTGCCAAGTTCCATGGGTCGACAGCGAGCAGCAGCGCGAAAGAGGCAACCTCTGTGCCCACGATGAGGTCGGACTTGCCGGTGCCAGCCACGCCCTCCTCCGCCACCGCCACTGCAAACACCACGAACAGATTGCACTTCAGCGTGACAACCGCGCCGTTTATGCCAAAGAGCGTACTGAGCGCTACCAGCGGTGTCGCTCCCGCTGCCACCCCGCGCCGGCCGACTGTCTGCGAGCATGCCGGTGCTTTCCCCGCGGACATCAGCGAGGCCCTAGCAAAGGAGACACTGACGGACTCGAACACCGGCTGTACGCACGCCACACCGGACCTGTGCGCGGGCTCCTCGTGGGGGAAACGGCACGGTGCGGCAGGGGCGTGGAGGAGGGGCTTGATGGCGGCCCCGCCCATGCCTGTGGATGAGTCTCCCTCGACCTCTCTCCGCAAGGAGGTGTGCTGCATGCCTGCGGAGCGTCCACCGAGGGCGCTCGGGGCTGCGATGCCGCAGGCCCCGCGTGCCATTGACGTTTCTCCGAGGATGGCTGACGCTTTACCGCTCGCTGAGCTTCGCCCGCCGCGCCCGCTGATGGTGGCCATCCCTTCTGAAAGCGTTCCCGGCAGCGGCCTCGGCGGCTGCGGGCCGATATGCCCATCGCCAGCGGGGGCGCAGCTGTCGCCATGCCCTCTATCACAGTCGCGCCGCCATCGCCATGACCCATACAGCCCGGCAGGCTTCGTGCTGTGCGCAGAGAAAAGCTGCGCCCTCTCCTTGTCGCAGATGAGCATCCCCGCTGCCCGTGCCTTCACATCGTCCGCGTCCCCGAGGCCTGCTTCCTCTGCCTGTAACTCGAGCGCCGCCGGGGAGATGATGAGCTTCAGCTTCGCGGACCCGCTGATCAAAGCCACTGCGCGGCTGCAGGAGCGCCGCCGCCTTCTGCGAGCTGATACCACCCGTACCCCGTTATCAGAGCTCGAGAGCGCGTCGTGCTCCGTGGCGCACTCGAGTCCTGCGTGCGAGAGCGGCGATGATGTCGAAGACGCTCCATGCCGATCGTTGCCGTTGTGCGAGGCACTTTTCGCTGCCGCACGCGCTGAACCAACAGCAGCTGCAACTGCCGCATTTGTGAACTCCGTAGACGAAGATGCAGTTTCGCCTGCCGATGCCGCTGCCGCCGCCGGAGCCCCCAAGTCGTACGCCGAGGCTCTGCGTCTGAGCGCGAAGGCGCTTCCACCGGCTCTCGTTGTCGCTGCAAAGCCGGCAGGGAAGAGAGAGAAGTCGCCCAAGGCGAAGAGCCGCGCTCCTCACCGCTCTGCTGCGGCCTCCAGCAGCCACGTGAAGAACTCCTCTAGTGCCACCGCCAAGGCGGCCACCAAGGCGAAGCGGCCCTCTCTGTCCGCCTAAGAACGGCATGTGTCCGATGCCGGCGGACGGTGAAAGGGCACCACACAAGACCACGCAGGCGCTAGTAGTCACATGAGCACCCCCCATGTACCTTTTCGAAACTGAGCCGCACGCGCCACGCTACGAAGGTATACATGCACAGACTCAGATAAGCTCCGTGGGCGAGGCATGCTTCATGTATCTCGCTGTCTTTGCGTGTGCCTGACCTTCTTCGGTTTCAGATGCTTTTCTCTGTCCTGCTCAGGTGCCACGACTGCAAGAGGCATCTGCGAAAGCGGATACGTCTTCACGCGCGCGATATCGTGACTCTCAGCGATTAGCAAGGACAGAGTAGGCGAAGAGAATAGAAGTACATGAATACGCACATGATTTCGGTGACGCGTGGCTGTGCAAGAGAGAGAGGGAGAGGGAGGCAGGGAAAGCGGTAGGTGGTGCGCGAAAGGAAAAAGCAAAGAAAAAAAACAAGGAAGGCGCGACGCACCCTGTCGCGTGGCTGTGAGCGCCACGCACATTGTACTCCCTCCCCCCATTGCACGCACAAGCGCCAACAACCATACCCGCCTCTGCGTGTCGCTGTTGGTGTCCTTGTGAATAGAAATATATACAGATGCGTCTTTGTGTGTGCGTTGGTGAGCTTGGCCTTCACGTAGAGGAAGTGAGGACTGTGAAACATGCAGAAGAGAACGGAGCGAGAGAGAACATGCACACGCACTCGCATGCGAAGAAAAGCAAAAGCGATAGGACGGAAACAAGACCCATTCCAACGCAAACACCGTGCCGAATGGCTGACGGCTCAATGCAGGAGGTGGAAGAGAAGGCAGGACACATATATGATGCGGGAGAACTCTGTTGAATAGCGGAGGTGTGACATTGGCGTAAAATGGTGTGGCAAAACCAAGCCAATCGTGCGCATACGCACACATGTATATGGATGTGTGGCACGGAGACGCCTACTCAATGAACGGACCGCCTCACAACGTTTTTCCAGACACAGAAGAGGCGTAGGCGCTGCGCGTATGTTCCGTACGTGCCACCTTCACGCCTATGTGCTCTGTCTTTCTTTTTTCCCCCTTTTCCATGGCCTTGTGTTTCTTTTTGTTCTTAGCTCGCTCTGTGATGCCGCGCGTGTTCGACGTCGCTTCTCTTTCTCTGTCTATGCCTGTGTGCTCTCTTTTTCCTTCGTAGCGGGCAGGTATGGCAGGCGGTGACTTTCTCCTACGCATACGAATCTGTGCGCGCTTGTATTTTAGGTGTCGGGGAAGACTCAACCACATCAAAACACAAATACACACACACACACACACATGCTCGCTGTTTTGTTTCTCTTTCAGTGCGCCAAACGCCGAGTTTCATGCGCTTCTTCGTACTTTCGTGGATGCGAATAAGCGCACCTTTTCCCACCATCTTCGTGCATCCGACCGGCATGCGATCGCAGGCACAGGCTTGAACGGAGATGGAGACGGTATGAATAAAGGAAGCCAAAGCTAAGTCAGCGACACTTCCGTTCGCGGTGTGACCGAATGGTCGTCAGCGTGCTGCCGTGCGCGACTGTCTGTGGAAGAATCTCAGGGGCGGGACTTCGCGTCGCCCCATGTAGTCGCAGCTGGCAAGGCGGCACCCCCCTCCCCCTAGCGTACACTACTTGAAGCGAGGAAGGTGTGCCTTGCGCGTGTTTATTTTTGACTGAAAGATCGCCGTTGAGAGGCAGGGGGGGGTGTGCGGATCGACGCGAAAGGAACATGGCGTTGCACCTCTAGCCCAGCTTTCTCTTTCTCTAATCTACAGCTCCCCACGTGCATGCAGTGGGCCTATCACGGGTTGCACGGGCTGCATGTACAGCGGAAGGGTCCCCCGCCCTGCCACTGTCCTTTTCCTCTCTCCCGAAGTTCTCCATCGTCTCTTTTCGCCTTCCTCTCTTCCTCGCTCACTGCCCCCTTCCACGTGTTCCTCGCCGAGGGCTTCTTTTTATATTTTTATTTTTCTCTGCTCCTTCGTTGCTGCCAATTGCAGCCTGGCTGCCCACTTACAGGAAAAACAACGAGGCGGTTGCAGCAGCACGGTAAAGCAAACACAGCGGTGACACAGACGCTTATCCTCGCTCGCGAGAAAAGAACGAAGGCTAAAAGCAACGTGGCGTATCTGGCGCCTCTCCGAGATCGCCATTCTAGTCCTTTGCCGCGGTAACCTTACTCGCCTTTCGCTTACGTGACACCCCAAGAACTCCACCCGCAGACGCGCACATCTCTCTCTCTCTCTCTCTAGGCCTGCCTCACCATGAGCTCCTCCGCCTCAACGACGCCGGCGAACTACGAGGGTGGCGGCGGCGGTGGCATCCGCGACATCGGCACCGTCACGTCCGGCATGGCGATCATGAACTTTGACCAGAAGACAAAACCGTACACACGCAACGACCTCGTGCAGTTTCTGATGCACTACCAGGAGAACCTCAACGAGGAGGAGCTGCGACTTGTGGAGAAGGGCATTGTGGGCACCTTTGTTGGCATGCCAGCGTTCTTCGGTGCTGGGTACTTCTTAAGCGGCCGGCTTGGCTGGCATCGCGTGGTGCGTGTCATGGCGCCGCTGAACGAGGGAGGACGGCCCAGTTGGTTCGTTAGCCACCTCCCAAAGATCGGGCGAACTGCCTTTGGGTTGACGGCGGCCACCATCCCCTACATGGCAGTGCAACAGTGGTTTGTCTCGCGCGTGCTGGAGTTGGACGAGCGGGAGAGCAACTTATCCTTTCACGTGCGGCGTCTGATGCTGTCGCAGCGGTCTGGCATAATGTTTAAGCGCACCGCCACGCGTGAGGTGACAAAAGAAGAGCAGCAGCGTCTCCTCCGCGAGGCCGAGGCGCACGTGAATGAGAATCGCAGTGGCCAGCGTGTGAGCCAGGGCCTCGGCACCGGCCCCGTGGATGTGAACCTGCAGCTGGGCCAGCAGGTGCTGACGCCAGTCGCGCAGACAGGCTACAAGCCGATGCCTACACAGCCGCGGTAGTGCCTAGCTCGGCCTGCGCATGGGCTCTTGGGGGGCACAAGGACCACCTAGGGGCACCGTGTAGCTGCGACACGACGAGCCCCCCGCCTCCATCTCTTTCACATTCTGCAGGCGCTTGTGCTGCCGACCCGCCTTCCCTATTCCAGGTGGTCGATGTCGTGCCGATCTTGCTCTTCCTTGTTTTGCTTTCTCTTGGTTTTGATTTGGCCATGTGTGTGGGTTGGTGCTCTGGCACGCGACACGTGTGTTTGTGTGTTTGTGGCGGTTCACGCGTGTATCGTTGTGGCTCCTCGCACAGGGTTAGGGATGCGCCTGTCCTGCCGTGTCGTTGGCGCTGACGAAGCTGATGACACGTTGGTGCGTTTTTCTGTTTGCTTATTGCGCGGCCGCCTCTTCTCTTGTGGCCCGCCTCTCCCAGACTCACACGATGGAAGACGCCGCAATACCTGCGCGCTCTCTTCTCCCCGCAATGCTGGGGAGCTGTCGCTGAGGAGGTCTTCGGGGTTTTTTCGACGACCTCGCTCGTGTTCGTGATGACCTGTCTCCACTTTCTTCTCCATCTCGGTGACAGAGAGCGAGCGAGTGCCCGCGCCCCCGCCACGCACGCACATATGCGCAGGCGCTCTTTCTCGCTCTCTCGCCTTTCACGTGTATTGCGTTTCACAGCAACTTGTAACACGAAAAGACGATTGCAGCAACAAACGACTTATGATTGCGCGGGAAGGGAAGAAGGAATATGAAGGCGTGCACACGAAAGCAGACACCTCGGAGTGCGCCTGCCGCCGCTGCATCTCTCTTGCTCCCTTTTTCCTGCCTTTCTGGCTCAATCACCGCCTTCCCTCCCGGCTTGATGTGCGGTGGCTGTGGCGTTCTTTAGGGGATGGGTACTGATGCCTCCTTTTCTCCTTTTTTTTCTGCTAGGTTTTCGTCAGACACGGCTGACATTGACCAGCTTGTGTAGTTGTGGACCTCTGCAGAGGTGAACGCATCCACCGTAGTGTCTGAAGCTTCTTGTGCGAGTCGTTTCGCTCCTCTCTCACCTCCACCCCTCCCTTACCGCCTCTTGACGCTTCCATTACTTCTCCACCCTGATCGCTACCCGCACCGCTGCTGTTGTCAGGTCATCCGCTTCACGTTGTGTATATCCTCTCTTTTATCTTCTCGGCTCAACAGCTTCTTGCGAACCTTGTCACCGCACCTTTTCCCTCGCCCAGGCCTCACATCTTCTACTGCCTGCCTGTGTGTGTGTGCGTGTGCCGTGTGCGTGCGCCAGGGAATCGGTCGAAGAGGCGTCGAAAGCGGTGTTGTTGCTGCCAAGCGCCTCCCTTCCTCCTTCTCCAAAAACGGCCGACAACGAGAAACTCTCATGTGGTGTGCGCCGCGACATTGCTGCTGTGTTGTTCCATAGAATTTGTACAGCGTAGGCACATTTTCCCTTTGAAGTTACACACACACACACACAGCAGCAGCAGCAGCAGCGATTCGTCTACTCACCGACTTCCGCTGCCGACAGACATGCGAATGACGATCCTGCACTCGCGTCGCGCTGCCGTGCGGTGCGCATGCATGCTTGTGCTTGTGCTTCTATGCGTAGCGCTGAGCTCGCGCGCATTTTTCGACTTTGGCGGCGGTCGTCGTGCCGACGCGCCGTCCGCAGAGGTGCACCATGCCCAGGAGGTGGACTACTACAAGGTGCTGCAGCTGGAGGATAAGCGCGAGGAAGCGACAGAGAAGGACATCCGTCAGCAATTCCGCCGCCTCTCTCGCCTTTACCACCCCGACGTGGCGAAGACGGAGGAGGACAAGGCCAAGTACAGTCAAGTTAACCGTGCGTACGAGGTGCTGTCCGACAAGCGGAAACGCAAGGTGTACGACATGCGCGGGGAGCGGGGCTTGGAGCAGCTCGAACACATAGACCGCTCCAAGGACACCCCTGGCGGTGGTATGAACCCCCTCGCCCGGCTCTTCGGCATGCGGGTGGACGATGGCCTGCGAGGGCCCGACATGGAGCTGGAAGCGAAGGTGGACCTCGCCAAGTTGTTCACTGGCGGGCAGGAGACACTCCAGGTCAACAAGCAAAAGGTATGCCACGCCTGCAAAGGCAGTGGTGCAGATACTAAGGCGGCTATTGTGCAGTGCCGGCAGTGCGGGGGCGAGGGCGTGCTGCGCCAGCGCATCCAGTTTGCCCCTGGCATGATCCAAGAGTTGCACCAGAAGTGCCCCAGCTGTGGCGGAGCAGGTCGGCGGCCGGAGCGGCTGTGTTCTGTGTGCCGAGGCAACAAAGTCTTGCTCGGCAGCAGCACAGTTACACTGGAGCTGGAGCCTGGCATGGAGGAGGGCCACGTGCTGAAGTTCGAGATGGAGGCGGAGGAGTCGCCGGACCGGCTGCCGGGGGATCTTCTCGTACACGTGCACACCCTCCCGCACCCCGTCTTCTCACGCCGCCGCAACCAGCTAGACTTGGACACGTCGCTGACGCTGACTCTTCAGGAGGCCCTCGTAGGTTTTGACCGCAACATCACACACCTAGACGGAGTGGAGCAGGTTCGGGTGCAGCGCCTCGACACCGTCTCACCCTATGGCACCGTGCTTCGGCTCCCGGGAAAGGGAATGCCAAAGATGAATGTCGCCTCCGAGCGGGGTGACCTCTACGTCAGGCTGCAGTACGACATGCCCGCGCAGCTTACAGAGGAGCAGAGGAAGCTGGTGGAAATGCTTCTGTGAGGTGCCGCCCCGAATCGACTCTGTGATCGGCGGTGGAGGCTACTACGCATGATAGCAGCGCGTCGTCATGAAAGGCGGTCTTCGGTCATGTACCTCAGGGGCTGGAGCTTCCTCACGCGCACTGATATACGTGTCTTTGCAGGCCCTTGCGTACAAGGTGTGCACTTGTTTCCGCTGGGCAGACGACACACCCACGGAAGGTCGTGGATGAACGCGGTGCTCGAGGCGGCGGCGGATCTCTCTCATCGTGGGCTCGCACTGGGAGTGCTTCCTATGGTGCTGCCTTGCGCGCGTTTTGTTTTTGTCTTTTGTCTTTGCTGGCTCTGCTTTGCAAGAGGGCACACGCAGACACAGACACGCCCGACTAATTTGTGTCCTTCACAGCTCTGCCCGAGACGCGCGCCGAGCCGCTCAAGGGGTCGTCTGCGAAGGTGATGCAACGCGCGAGCCGCGAAACCACCCCTCTCCCCTCTCCCGCCCTCCCATCCCCCCGGCACGTGCGGCTCGACTGCTGAAGCGCGCGCCTCGCTGAAACTCGTCGTTCTGGAGCACCTGTCTTGCACACGGAGTGCCCTGGATCGGCGCACCTTCGACCAACCTCTCAGCCGTGTCTCTATGTGAGGTATATGTCAGGGGTAGGGGGCAATGCACGTTGCGACGTCTTTCGTTAGCTTGTCTTTCATGGTAGCCGTTCTTCTCTTCTCCCTACTCATCTCTCCCACCTCCGCTGCCGCTGGACTTCTCATGCACGTCTCTATCTCGGCGTATGGGACACATGACGTGGCGTACCTCCCCCCTCCCTTCCCTCTGCAGTTTCTACCATCTCGTAGCGACCCCTCCCTTCCCCTCCCCCTTCACTCACTCAGCGGACCCTTAGCCTTATTCCTTTCGCGTGCCCCCTCCTCTTCCTCCCTCCCGCTTTTCGTGGCGACGCTGAGTGGCCTAAGGTCGAACACCCACACTTTTCCCCACTTCGCACACACAAGCACACACCAGCATGTTCCGCAGGAACATAGCGCACCTGGCGTCCTACGACGTGACGGTGATCGGCGGTGGCCCTGGCGGGTACGTGGCAGCCATCAAGGCCGCCCAGCTCGGCCTCAAGACCGCCTGCATCGAGAAGCGCGGTGCTCTTGGCGGCACCTGCCTGAATGTCGGCTGCATCCCGTCAAAGGCGCTGCTGCACGCGACGCACCTGTACCACGACGCCCACGCCAACTTTGCCCAGTATGGCCTGCGCGGCGGGGAGAACGTGACGATGGATGTGTCTGCGATGCAGGCGCAGAAGGCGAAGGGGGTGAAGGCGCTGACGGGCGGCGTCGAGTACCTCTTCAAGAAGAACAAGGTCACGTACTACAAGGGCGAGGGCAGCTTCGTGAACCCCAACACGATCAAGGTGAAAGGTCTCGACGGCAAGGACGAGACGCTCGAGTCGAAGAAGACGATTGTGGCCACTGGGAGCGAGCCGACGGAGCTGCCGTTCCTGCCCTTCGACGAGAAGGTTGTGATGTCCTCCACCGGCGCCCTCGACCTTGACCACGTGCCCAAGAAGATGATCGTGGTTGGCGGCGGCGTGATTGGGCTGGAGCTTGGTAGCGTGTGGGCCCGCCTCGGTGCTGAGGTGACCGTCGTGGAGTTTGCCTCTCGCTGCGCCGCCAACACCGACGCCGACGTGTCCAAGGCGCTCACGGATGCGCTGGTGAAGCACGAAAAGATAAAAATTATGACCAACACAAAGGTCGTTAGCGGGACGAACAACGGTAGCAGCGTGACGATCGAGGTGGAGGACAAGGATGGAAAGCATCAGACGCTCGAGGCGGACGCGCTGCTGTGCTCCGTGGGCCGCCGCCCGCACACGACTGGGCTGAACGCCGAGGCCATCAACCTCCAGATGGAGCGCGGCTTTATCTGCATCAACGACCACTTCGAGACGAACGTGCCAAACGTATACGCGATCGGCGATGTCGTGAACAAGGGCCCAATGCTAGCGCACAAGGCCGAGGAGGAAGGCGTCGCGTGCGCGGAGATGCTGGCTGGCAAGCCCGGGCACGTGAACTACAACGTCATCCCCGGCGTCATCTACACCAACCCTGAGGTCGCGCAGGTGGGCGAGACGGAAGAGCAGGTGAAGAAGAGGGGCATCGACTACAAGGTTGGCAAGTTCCCCTTCAGCGCCAACTCGCGCGCCAAGGCTGTCGGCACCGAGGATGGCTTCGTGAAGGTGGTGACGGACAAGAAGACGGACCGAATCCTTGGCGTTCAGATTGTGTGCACGGCTGCTGGCGAGATGATCGCGGAGCCGACGCTGGCGATGGAGTACGGCGCGAGCTCCGAGGACTTGGGCCGCACCTGCCACGCTCACCCAACAATGTCCGAGGCGGTGAAGGAGGCGTGCATGGCGTGTTTTGCGCAGACGATCAACTTCTAAGCGGGTAGGAAATGTGTGCGCTTGCGCGAGTGAGGGAGGCAGAGGTGCAGGGCGGCGCTGGCGGATGTGAGCACGCAGACTTGCACGTACAAACACACGCCGTTGAGCTCCTTTCGCGCCGTCGACTTTGCCTTCCACCACGACCACCTACCAACTCTATCGCTCTCCAAAGAGCACACATAAACACACTCACATGCGTAGCGGTGTGTGCCGAGGTGGGGTGGTGGCGAAAGAGGGCGCTTCACACAGACAACTTCTTCCAGGGATATGCACCTCGTAGGGCACTGAGCCAGCGGTACAAACTCGACACCTTGTTGTCGCTTGGAGAGGGTCGGAGTGCGATGGCCCCCAGGGAGTGGGCGAGCGCCGTCGCCCTCTGTCTGCCGTGTGTCTCTGAGCCCCCGCCCTCCCTTACCACCAAAAGTTTTGGCTTCCTCCCGGGGGTTTTCCTTTGTTTGACTTCCTTTACGTTTTCCGTCTGATTTTTTTATATTGTTCCTTTTTTTTTTCGTGTGGGCTCGTGTGTGTGCGTGTGTGATGTATGTGGGTGTGTGCCGCCGCCTCATGTGTGTGCACGCACGTTGGCGAGCAAGTCTTCGCTCACCAAGAACAGGGAGGGGATACATCCAATCAACCCGAGTACGAAGAGGTACCCTACCAATGAAGATAGCCGGGTGGGGAGAGACGAAGCCGCTAGAGAAATAGTTGAGGCGATGTGGGAGCAGAGCGCAACGCACTCTGCCTGTCTCCCTTGATCCCGGTTCTCTGGATGCTATGCGCGTCCGCCCCCCCTCTTGCACAGTCACTCTCTCACTCTCCGCTGCCTTTTGTGGTATTTGGCCGTTTGGCCCTCTTTTGTGTCTGTCTGTTGCGTAGTAGTCTGGGTGCTGCAACGTCGAGATGCGTGTGTATGCATGCACGCCTCTCTTTCTGTCTGCGTGGCGTTTAAGATAGAGGTAGAGGGGGTAGGTGAAACGGGACGATGACAGAGAGGCAGAGAGCATGAAGAGGAGAGAGGGATGCTGGCCCGAGGTAGCGAGTGTTGGTAGGTATATCTGAACGAGTGGGTGCGCGATGTGGAGAGTGTAATGCGACGCAACTTTAGTGTTTTATCGCAAACATGAATGCGAAGGGAGAGGGAGAGCGGGGTGCGGTGCTCAACCACTGCCACCTCGATCAGCCTTTCTTCGCTTTATGGTGGGGATGGCTTTGGCACACGAGAGAGCAGTAAAACGAAGGAGAGGGGTGCCGAGAAGGTGTCGGACGTTTTAGATCTTAAGCATGACCGAAAAGGGTACAGCGGTTGTCATAGTCGCCCGCGTGGCTCTTTAGTGGATGTCCCAGCGTGTGTGCGAGTTTGCGCGTAGGGAGCGGGATCTTCTCTCTGCTCTCGTCGTGTGCTGTGCACAGCAAGAAACACTGCTCTGGCGCACGCACTCGCACGCATGGCGCTTGGCCCCCCCCCCCCCCCCCATGCTCTCCACTCCGCCGTCGATCCTTGCCCCATTCACACCTGAAACACAATCTCGACGCACCAGCCCCTCGCCCTCTCTCTGCTTGCCCTTCCACCGAACGGACGTCATGCCAACAGGCGTCATGGTAGCTACAGTTTTGAAGCATCACTATCTAAAAGCAAGGAGAGCATAACAGAAAGCAAAAAAAAAAGGAGTGCGCAGTTATGTGTGCTTCCGTGCCACGGCGCTCTTGGATGAGGTAGGGCAGTGCCACCTCAGCCCTGCGTGGGAGCGGCTGTATAAAACGACTTGTACTCCATCCCGAGTCGACGGATCGACCACGTGCGCACATGCGACTCTCCCCCCCCCTGTGGTTGATCAGTTGCCCGTGTGGAGGGGAGGCAGCGCTGAGGCGTGGTCTCTGCAGATTCCTGGAGAGCCTCCCCTCACTCTCCCCATCCACACACCCGCGGGAGATGAGCAATAAGCGCAACAGCCACCATGCACATGACCATTGTGATACGCACTCTTCCACTTTCCTTCATCGAAACCTCAACCGATCGCCATACACACTCTCGACGCATCTCTACTCCCCTCCCTCCACGCACGACGCTCTCGTACCTACGCGCATATATCTCTTCACTTCACTGAGCTGCCCCTTCCACCCTCTTTCTTATCCTTCCTCATCCGATTCACAGATTGCTACGAGGCAGCACGGAAGTAAAGCACGCACCTCCTTCTCGCGCCAAAGTCTCACACCGTGATACTCTTGCCTTTCGCAGGTACTCGAACACTGCAAGCAGGGAGCGTGAGGTAAGAAGGCAACGAACGAAGTAAAGAGAAACTCGGCAACACTACCGCACACAGACGCACCCACGTACACACTCTCGCAAGCTTCAAGGCCGAGCGCGAGCGCGCACACAGACCAAGTAGGAGACACGTGTGCACAGAGAGGGAGCTGGCGGCCGCCTCTTGCTTTTTTCGCGTTCTTTTCTTTTGTCGGTTCCCTGCCGCCTTGTCTAATCGTGTGAAGTTGTCGGGAGTCCTTTGCTCACGTGTGCGTCTGTCAGCGACTGCCCCCTACCCTGCCCTGCCTTGTCGCTTCCTCTCGCGCGCTCCGGTCGACGACCCCGCCTCGCATAAGCTTGTTTTCTTTTCCGGTGTGTTACGTCGTCTCTGTGACTGTGCGAGCGATTAGGCGCGTATCTGCTTCTGTCGTGTGTGTCTGTGCATAAAGCCGGCCACCCCCTCCTTCACTGCCTCTCCGTCACGCATACACACACGCGTGGAAGTCCCGCGAACAACAGCGTTGTTCGCTGGCTCGGTTCTCTCTCTTCGCTTCTTCGTCTGCCCTGTTGACAGCTTAGATTCACACCCCTCTCCTCTCTTCATCACCTTTTAGATCCTTCATCACCATCTCCCCTCCCCCCTCTCCTTCTCCTCAAACCCTCTCTGTACATACGTGTATACACGTATGTGTTGGAGCTCGCCGTTTCGGTTCATCTTCCCTCTTCTCTTTGTTGTTTGCTTCGTATTGTCTCTTGCCGTTTTCCGTTTTCCTTTTTTTCGTTTGGTACTTCACACACCGCACGTTAGATCCCTCTTCTCTCTCTCCTGTGCACGTCGTCACCCTTCGCATTCTCCAGTACGCACGCGCTGACAGGCTTCGCTTTTTTTCTTCATTTTGTGCACGTGTGTGTGTGTGTGCAGATTTCCAAGTAGAAGATCCCGTGGAGAGGGTGCACATAGGAGCCGCACGCTTGATTAGGGGAGTCCAAAAGAGGTGCTCGAGTTATCTGTCTGAGGTTTCATGACCGTAGTTGCCTTCCCCTTATCCCACCCACTTCCTCTTCCTCTTCACTGTTCATTCGTGCCAGATACAGTACTTGATACACGCGCGGCGTGACATAGACAGAGAGACGGCAGCCCCTCTTCGCCCGACGCCTCACGCCACGACACCAGTTCTTGTATCCCTGCTTTGCCTTTGCTGACAGTCAACGCGTTTTCGTTTCGCCATTTGTTCTCTTGTCTGCTGCTGTGCGTGAGCGCGTGCGAGACAGCATGGCCGCCCTTCGTGAGGTGTCGAACCTCGCCAGCAACCTCGGCGCCGACATCAAGCAGCGTCAACAGAACTGCCGCGTTGACCCCAACAACAATGGCTTCTCCGGCGCCTCATTTCTTAATCAAGACAGCCTCCACCGAGGTTCACAGCAGGAGCAGCAACTTTCTCAGCGCTTGACGGCAGCAAGCAGCTTCTCTGCGGTGACGTCGCACTCCATGCACAGTTTGGTGGTGCGAAGGGGCGACAGCGAGTCTCACATCCACGCCCGACGCACAAACGTGATTGTGCCTCAGCGAACCAGTCGCGCCCTATCCGGCTCATGCGCAGACGCCCGTCATGCACAGGAGCCGACGTACTGCACGGATTTGATTGGCGACATCACCGACATGTTCGTGGAACGAGAGCGGCAGGCGGTGGCGCGCTTCAACGAAGGAAACGCGAGCAATGAGCCAACGAACACGAGTACCCTGTACGCCTACTACGCGTCCCCGCGGTACCTGCAGCACCAGCCCGAAATCAACGAGAAAATGCGTATGATCCTCGTAGATTGGCTGATCGATGTGCACCTCAAGTTCAAGCTGCACGCAGAGACCATGTATCTTGCCGTCAACCTTATCGACCGCTATCTTTCCTGCGCCAACAACAAGGTAGACCGAACCACGTTCGTACCACGCGCGCAGCTGCAGCTTGTCGGCGTCTGCGCCATGCTTCTGGCGGCCAAGTACGAGGAGATCTGGCCACCAGAGGTGAAGGAGTGCGTGCACATCAGCGCCAACACATACACTCGCGAGGAGATTATCCAGATGGAGCGCGCCATCTGCACCGCGCTGTCGTTCCGGCTGACTGTTCCGACGCCCTTCCCGTTCGCCTCGCGCGCGTGGACGGTGCTGGAGGGAGACGACTTCCTCGGCATTGGCACGGACGAGGAGCAGCGTCGCCAGTACTTCGCGATTGTGCGCCACGCCACAAGCTTCTTTATGGAGCATGCGCTACTGGACTACAAGTGTCTTCAGTTCACCCCGTCGCAGATTGCCCATGCGTCGGTGTTTCTGGCGTTGCTGATGCTGCGCACAAAGCTGGAGCTGCCCAAGACGCCCACCTTCCCTGTGTGGACGGATGCCCTGCGGTACTACACCAAGTCGGAGGTGCAAGAGTTCCGCGACTGCGCGGAGGCCATCCTAGATTATGTGAACTACGTTCCCACGACCAAGTATCAGGCGGTGCGCCGCAAGTACAACAGCAGCCGCTACATGGAAATCTCCAAAATGCTGATGCCTAACGAGCTGCCGACACTGTGAGGAAGCGGAGGCAGCACGGCTGAGGCGCATTGACGCGGGCTTGGCGGCCTCGCTGTGTCTGTGCGTGCACGGAAGTGAATGCTGTACGCATGTTCTTTTCACCCCTGACCCCCTTTGTTCGTTGGTGTGTGTGTGTGTGTGTGTGTCGGTGGGCAGCAATACGAAGGCCGCTGCGGTTAGATTATGTTAGATCCTCGCCTTTCCTGTAGCGATGTTCTCCTTTTAAAATCTTTTTTTTTGTGTGTGGGCGCGCATGCACTCTTTCGGACGCCAGCAAGATACCCCTCACATCCATCAGCGAGCAACGGTGTGTACGTTGTCGGGGCGTTGCTTTGCGTGTGTGCTTGTCTGCTCAGACTTTTTTTTTCGGGTGCAGTGCCCCGTAGGGCCCTCCCCCTCCTCCCTCCGTTCTCGGTGCTTGCCTCGAGCTTTTTTCTCTGTCGTGGCTGATGTCTTCGGCTCTTCTCCCTCTTTTGATTTCTATGTCCTTGGCACGTAACACAGGGCTGCGCAGAACACGCGGACACACCTCAGATGGAAACGCGCTTGCACAAGTGCGTTCCCGGCGACGAAAACCAGACGCATGCCACACAAACAACGTACCTTACCCTCCCTTCCTCCCCCTCGTCAGCCACATGTATATTGTGAGCGTTTTGTGTCTCTCTCTCGCTCGTATTACGGCTCTTTGTATCATGGGCCGCTGTCTCTGTGGCCGATGCGCGCACCAACACGCCGCACCCTGTGATGCGCACACGCACAGACGTGCACCCACTCACGTGGGCTCGTCGCCTTTTTCTTTCGCTTTCTTTGTCTACCTTTGTTTCTCCCCACCTTCCTGTTGCGGTCTGTCGATGACCAGCGATGATGTGAGCATGCATGCCCCTTCCGCGTTGCTCGTGAATGCCCATGCGCCGAAAAGACCAGACCGACCCACAAACACACACACACACACACGGAGTGCCATACATACAGATGCCAGCGATCGCAGCGGGTTGCTCCTCTCCATGTATGTGCTTGAGATGTGTCCGCGTGCGAGCTGCACCCACGCCCCTGTGTGCGTGCCGGTGTGTGAGGGAGAACGGCCTTCAACAACCTTTTTTTTTTGTTTTGTACTCGATGGCTCGTAGCTCAGAAACCGCCGTGTCTTCCTCGAAGAAAAAAGAAAGCAACGCGCTGCAAATCAACGCAGCGAGAGCCCATGAGGTACGTCCGTTACGACGCCAGATGCTCCAGCGGTGCGAGGGCGCGTGCGTCGGTGCGCGATGGCGGGGAGATGCTGTGCCGGTGCAGCGCTGCACTCAGCACGTTTCTTCTTTCTGTGCGTGCTCTGCGTCTCCCGCTCTACGGTGGCGGTTGCTGGGAGGGAAGCTTCTCTTGTTCTCTCGCTGGCCACTGAGGATCGCTTGAAGCACCCGAGGGGACTGTGAAGTGCCGTTTGTTTCTCCCTCACTTGTGAAGAGACGGAGAGAGGGGCGCCGGCGCGTCTGGCATGCAGCTCAAGTGTGTGCACGCTCCTTCTCTCGCTTCGTGTCGACTCCTCTCCCTTTCGGCGCATGCAGATGCGCGTCGAAGCGTGTTGCCTGGGCGCCGCTCCGCTCATGCCCATCCGGGCTCATGTGCGCCATCACTATCCCCCTTTTTCTCCTTTTCCTTTCCGTTTCCTTTGGGACACCTCTACACGCACTGTTTCTGTCTGGCGTGCTCTCGCACTCCACTGCACTGCCACCCCTCTCTCTTGTGCTCTTCTCTTCTGGCGCTCTCGCCCCCTTTCTCGTTCTCCTGCTGCGGTCACAACGCACCGAACACGAAAAACAAAGGGGACAACAGAAGGGAGAGGAAGCCATCGACACAGCCGAGGCATCAGCGCCTTTTGATACTTTCGCACTGTTCGGCGGTGGTGCGTATCGACTTTTCTCTCACTCTACTCACGTACACACGCACCGACATTCACCGGCGCGTCCAGCGGTTCTGCAGGATTGTACCTCTCTTCAGCTCTGCCTCCCTCCCTATCTCTCTCTCGCGCGCGCTCCAGCAGTGGAGCGTATTCTGCATTGGCATAGGCAGGGAAAACAAAGAGAAAACATGGGGTTTCGCATGCTGCAAGACTTTATGCGCGTGCAGCGCTGGGAGCGCTCGATCAGGAGGCGCGAGGATCACTCAGATGGCATTGTTGTACGCGGCATTCGTATGATCCCGTGGTCTGGGGTGGCCATGTTCTTCTTCATTATGGTTTTCTTCGGTTTCGACCTCGGTGCCGGCATCAAGCAGACAGCGCGGCAGATCAAGGAAAAGAAGAAGGATGCGCAGACGACGCTGGAGGTGCAGAAGATCCAGGCGCGACAGTGGTCGGTGGAGCAGGTGAAGAACTTTAGAGAGGGTGAGATGCCGCAGCCTTCGTGGGAGAAGGGCGGTCCACGAGCGAGGTGACGTGGAAGAGGCGGCGTGGCGGCGGAGGCTAAATAGAAGGGCAGATGAGGTGCACTGTGTGCGGCTCACGTTGTCGGCGCTGCCTGCCCCCCTTCTTCTTCCCCGGCAAAGTGGTATTCTTTCCGTAGTGTGCTGCCATTGCGCTCCTCCTGCTCGGTCTGCCACACCCTCGTCTTTCCTTTCCCGCCTGCAGGGCGACAGTGGGGGGGGGGGGTGGACCGGAGACGGAGAAGAGGGGGGCGATTCAGCCACGCAGCATCCCGCCCTAAACAAGGCGCGACAAACTCCGTGTAGGCACTCTTTGGACACACGCGCACGCTCACAAGTCTATCCCTGACTGAGCACTCGCACACACGCACACACACACACACACACTCGGACAAAGACCCACATAGGCCCAACGGCGTGCTGGTGGTGACAGTAGCATGCTTCGGTGTCGAGTGCTTTTCATTGCTGTTTGGATGCACGGTGTTGCGGCTGCTGCCTGTCTCTCTCAGCACTTTACAGAGGGAAGCTCTTGTTCGTTTCCATTGCTGATATATTGAGCTACCTCGGCCGTGTGCAGCGCAGAGGCGCCTTAGCGTCCCCTCTCCGCCTTTCCGAAGCACACAATGCACCGCGGTGCCAGACGCAGGCGCTCATCGTGGTAGTGCGATGAGGCTTTTACTGTCTTGTTGTCTGTTTCTTTTTCTTCATGTTGCTGCTGCCCCTCTTCCCCCTCTTGTGCTCTTCGCGTTGTGCTCGCATCGTCTTTTCTCGAGGACTGCGTCGTCTGCCTCGTTGCGCGCCACGCCCTCGTGTACAAGTCCTTATCCTTCCTTGGTGTTCACCGCCCCATTCGCTGGAGCGCAGCTGCGTCAGCAGCGCCACGGTTTCCCATCCCCTCGCCAGACATGCTCAACAAGGTCATCCAGGACATATACCACCTTCGGCGCGTGCACGCCGTGCTACCTGACGCGGTGCTGGGCGACACTCTCAAAAACAAGCTCCTGCGCCTTTCCTTGCAGCCCTCTCTGCAGGAGCTCAAGCATCGAGCCCAGCAGGCGTACGCCAGTGCCCATGAAGGCAATCAACTATGTTCTTTGCCCTCGGACAGCCGATGGGGCCACGGCGGCGGCACGCTGAGCTACTCCCCATACACTATCAACCCATCTGCTCTGTGCAATCTCTTAGACAGCCTAGCATACTTCCACTTGGGCAGCAGCGCCGTCGCGAAGGAGGCGGTGCAGCTCGTGCAGCTCAGCGCGCCGTCCATGTCGGTTCCACAACTGTGCACCACACTGGCTGCGTGCTGCGCGCTTGGAGCGCAGACCGACATCACAGCGACGGCGCTGCCACTGCTGCGCACGGCATTGAACTCGTACACCGGGCCGTCATCCTTGGGGGATGATGGGGCGGCGGTGGCGTCGTCAGCGGCCGGCTCGCATAAGTCCAACGAGGCACCGCTTCTCTTCTCGCAAGGTAACATCGTTCTGCTGCTGATGGAGGCGCTGCAGAGGGCCGGGGTTGAGGATGTGCAGGTGTGGCACCTGCTCGCGGAGCATTGCCTCCGCTACCTCGACTCCTTCGACGGCAGGCAGCTCTGCAACGTCATCGAGGCACTCTGTGCCGAGGGCATCGACGACTACCCAGACTTCTTTGTAGCCGCAGAGCGGCACATCACGTCGCAGCCGTCTAATTACTTGTCACCGGATCAGTTGCAGAGGGTGGTGCACTGCTACAAAGACTTGCATCAACCAGTGGTGTCGCTGCTCGCGTTGGTCAATGCGACGCCGCTTCACGGCGAGGATGTTGAGCGATCCATCAGTGCAGCAGCCGCTGTCGTGGCTTTCTCCAGCAGCAGCGGCCTCGACGGCTGTGGCAAGGGTAGCCGAAGTGCGTCGGGCGCCTCAGAGACGGCTCGCGTGGCGACGCTGCATCCTTCCTTAGAGGCCTTCGAGGGGGCCGCCATCAAGGCGGTGGAGTCCGCGGATGCTCAAGGGGTTTTGGACCTCCTCCAAAAGTGCGAGCAGCGACGCGTCATGACGGCACGCGCTATGGATGCCACACTCGAACGCCTACTTGCCTTGTACTACCCCGAACTGCGGAGCGGCGCCGCCTGTGCGGCGGCGAAGGGTACCGAGAGCGCATCCCCTACCGTGGGCGCCACCGATGCCGCCGCTCCGCCACCGCAGCCCCGCCACACTCCAGTGGAGCTGCACCATCTCTCCCAGGCCCTTGTGGCCGCTTTTGAGTTCAATGATGCCGCGCTTTTCGCTCAGCAGCTGCCGACTGCGGCGAGCACTGATGACGGAGAGAAGAATCCCACGATGCCCGCCAAACCCGCGGCAGTGACGGCGTTGCTCGACGCCCTCGCCGGGGAACTGACGCGCTGGTACCACCACCGTGTGCTGCACCTGGTGCGGTACGCGTTGCGGCTGCTGCCCGCTCCATCGCAGCCCCACACTTTCTACCGCGCCGTGGTTGATCACCTCCGCCGCTCCAATGACCTCTCGTCACACGAAGGGCCACCGCAGCTTCGCAGTTTGATCGACGCGCTTCTTGCCTTGCGCGCCTATGGCGGAGAGGCGATACTCGTGCAGTACATGCCAGCCATCACCGTCGCCGTGCAGAACACGCCTCGCAGCACCCAGCTTGAGCTCACGGCTCTGCTGGCCAACTTGCCGTGCGCCAAGGAGGAACTCATACCCGGGGTCTACCGACAGTGGGGATCCCAGAAGCGCTGGCTTCGCACCATCACCGAGGAGGAGGTGGGGTGGGCACTGCAGATCATGTCGCGCAGCGGCGGTCTTCGGGACTCACAGATCCTACATGCTGTGCTGCAGTACGTGCAGGCGCAGCGCGCACAACTCCCGCCGCAGCGCGTGGTGGAGTACCTGCATCAGCTGGCTCGACTAGGCGTGCGAGACCTGGAGTTCTTTACACAGACTGCGGAGCAACTGATGCGGCGTGCGGTCGGGTCCGCCTCGTCCGTGGCTCTCGCAGCACGCGGCGGCGCAGCACAGCCGGTGAGCGCCTCGTCCTCAACTTCTCAGATGATGGTGCGACATCAGCAGTGGCAGGTAACAACGGTCCACGATCTCTGTCTCCTCCTCTTCACCTTCACGTTTGTGCTGCGCGACTCGATTCGTGTCACGCAGCAGATTATTTCGCGCCTCAAGATGTGCGCCTCCTCTGCCGCGCCGCGCGACATCGCGCTAGCGCTGTACAGCTTTGTAAAGCTGCGCGTCGCGCATAACGACGAGGTCACCGGGCAGCTGTGCGAGCGGGCCTGTGCCACTCTCGCAGAGTTCCGCGCCGCTGAGCTGGCGAGCATGTGGAGCTCGCTGCGCTGCCTTCGCCATCCACACGGCAAACTGCGTCAGCGAACGCTCGACTTGCTGGGCTCCAGCACCGCCGATGTTTGCCCCAACTGGCGGTTTTCAGACAACGACTGCGTCTCCCTCGGCTCGGCTCTGCTCCTGACCGAGGCTCCACCGTCCACCACCGATCAGCCGCTTGTGCCGCCTCAAGCTCACGAAGACAGCACCGCTGCGGGCGACGCGGATGAAGGTGAAGCCCCTGCTCTTCCTGGCCCCTCTGCCCCAGTGAGGAGAGGGCTGGGGGCGGCGGTGCCACTTCCCGCAGTGTTCGAGCGGCACTTTGTGGAGGTGTGCCAGCGTCTCCTACCGGCTGCGACGGGTCAGCGGCTGTACCTCATTCTCTGCAGCCTCAGTGCGTGCCAGACATCGCTGAGCGTGCCAGTTGAGCTGTGGGAGAAAACGCTGACGACAGTGGATACACACGCCGAGTCGCTCTCTACAGGAACTCTTGGTGAGCTCGTTGGCACGGCGCAGCTGGAGGTGCTGGCGGCGTTGCGGCGCCTGCGCGCTTGCGTGGTGGATCCGGTGGCCCTTGCCACAGTGGAGGTGGCGCAGGAAACCATGTCCAGGCCTTCTGCAGCGAAGAAAGGAAACGCTGGTGCCGCTGGCTCTGGGAGGTGGGTAGCGCCGTACTGCCCGCCGCGGCTGTGGTCCACTTTGCGGCCGCAGTGGCGAGAGCTGACGTGTAGCGCAGCAGTGCTGGCACGTCCAGACCTGATTGAGGTTGTGGTAGACATCAAGGGTGGGGGCGACTCACCAGAAGCCGCTGCGGAGCCTAAGGCGGGGCGGCGGTCTGCTGCGGCTTCGGCGAAGAAGTCTACTGTGCGCAAGGGGCGTTCGGTCAAGGACGCAGTTCACCTGGTATGACGTATGCGAATGACCACCTGCTCAGCGCTTCAACCGTCTCGCTCGCTCGCTCGTCCTGCTCACCGTGCCCCCCCCCCTCTGCGCCGCATGCGGAGCCTGGGCTCATTGTGTTGAGCCCTCGAGACGCGCTCCCCCCTCCGTCTCCTCTATCCATGATCACAGACATATCTTTTTTTCTCCTTCCTTTGCTCGGCTCTGTTGCAGTGTGTGCACGTGTGTGTGTGTGGCTACCTGTGCAACACCTTCGCTGCCGCCCACTTCTATTCACTGCACTCTTCTCGCTCTGTCGTGGTCTCTTTAACCGTTGATGACCCCCCCCCCCCGCAGCTAGGTAAGCAACCAGAACACAAGGATAAAGTAGTAAAGAGGGCGTCTCAGCACTCGAGTGCAGCTGTGCGGCATAGGGAAGGCGAACGTACGTAGTCGCACCCCCACGCTGAAGGTCTCTCTAATTTTTTCCGCACTCTATAGGTATGTGGAAACCCTCGCATGTGCATGCGAGAGGTACCCTACCGTGGAGAGTGAGATAGGAGGGTCTGAGGGAGAGGATGTCCTGTCCAGCTTCTGCGTGGCTTCTCCTCTCGATTTGCTTTTAGCTCATCCTTTATGTGTGCCTGCGTGTCTGCCTGCCAGTCCCTTCGCACCGCGCGCATAACAGTTGTGGACATCATGCTCTGCATCTTTATCGTTCGCTTTCTTCCGTCGGTCAGGTCTAGTTGCGTTTCTTCCGTCTTCTGAGGCACTCCAACTCCCGTCGCCGCAATTTGCGACTTTCTGTGGCTGCCACGGATGCGGCCCATCGCCCATCACACATTCGGCACAACCGCCTCTCTTTTCATCCCCTTTCGCTACACTCTGGTTCTGAGCATCTGAACAAAGGATGTGCACACCGGAAGTAACGGAGCACACGCGCATCCATTACGTGTGCCACAGGTGACGGAGATTCCAGGAGAGCGGACATCATGAGAATCCACCAGCGAACGAGTCAACGACCTCACACCGTGACTGTGAGGAAAAAGGTGGGTGGTTGCTTGGTGATGCGCTAGTGGTCTTGTCTGGAGGTATCGTGGCTAACCAAGGTACCCCTGCTGGCAACGTTGTGCTTCTTTAGGGCGGTGGCGGTGGTGGAAAGGACTAGAGAGGAGGATGTAGGCGGATTAAGGAGGGGCGGCAGTTTAGCTGCTACTAGAGAGATGCTCGACCACGCTGTTTTCGACCCGACGTGGCTGATGTGCGTGTGAGTCTGCAAATGCCTGTGGCGATGCGTGCGTGCGTGCGTAGATGTGCTTCTGTGTGCAGCAGAGAGGTGGGGAGAGACATGTCGGTGCCGCCTTCCTTTCTTCTTGCAGCCTTGAGTCTGCCATCTCATACATTAAGGGTTCAACACTGAGAGGGATGTCTTTGTGCGGGTGCGTGTGCGTGTGTGTGCGCCCGTGTGGTCTGACCAGAGGGGCGTGCTCGGACGCGCTCTTCCGCCCTCTTCGCGCTCCACACACACACACACACACACCCTTGCACAGACCTCTGCCCCCTCTCGCCTTTCTTCCATAGTGTTTGCCTGAGTCATGTGAGAGAGAGCGAGTGTGCGGCGAAGCGAAAAGGACAACCAAAACTTGTTTTCGGGCGTGCGTGTGCATGCCTCGCGGTTATTATGGCAGCGTCTTGCCCGGCCCCCCTTCCCCTTCCCTTATGCACACAGTCGCATGCTCAACTACGAGAATGGGGCGCGGGCGTGTTGGAAAACCAAGCAGAACAGTAGACGAAAGCATAACTCTGCCGAATGGGCAGAGCGGTGTCTTCCGTCTCTCTCTCATGTACCCCGCGGGTAGATGCAAGTGCACGCTCGCGTGGTGCCTTCAGTGAGGCAAACGCGAAGGGGAGAGGAGGGGGCACGTTGCTCTTCCTCTCGTGTACATGCATCTGTTCTTGCGTGTGCCTCTTCGCACTCCGCCGGAGGCCCTCACGTACGCGTGTCTCCCTCGAGTTGGCTCCCTTTCTCTCTGTGCACGTGGAGGGCGCAGTGATATCCTGGGCAGCGCGTGCGCACGTCTCCGCGGCTGCACAAGCCCCTCCCCGCATCGATGGCCGACGTGCGCAATGTTTTCTATCGTTTCTGTTCACCTCCCCTCCCCCTTTCTTCCCGCTGCCTCTCGGTACATATTTGAATTCTGTCGCTGCTCTTTTTTTTTCCGTGGAACCGACATGGGTGCTAACAACTCGCCCTTACATGCGCGCACGGCGGGCGGCGCGGCTGTAGATTTCCTACACCATCTGCAGAAGCTCCTCCTCAACACACCCGCCCACCCACATACATACACACACACACACACACACACACACAGCGAAAAAGGAGGAAGGCAAAGACGTCTTCAAGTTCGAAAGAGAGAGAGAGGCAGGGGGCGCTTCGTTCCACCACCTCCGCGACGCACGCGATGCATGTGTGCGGGCGTCTTTAGTGAGTACTTTGCTTCTCTTCTTGGCGAGCGTTCGACTAGCCTCTTCTTTTTGTGTGTTTTGCCCGCGTTCGGGGTGCGTGCAAGCGTACATATGTGCATATGTATGCGTATGCGTGTACGTGCTTGGATGTGAGGCCACATCACACCTGCGCCAGTGTATGCTTCTCATTGCTCGTGGGTCTATCCGCGTTGCGTGGTGCTCTCTGCGTAGTCGATTTCTCTCCTCTTTCCTCGTTCTCTGAGGGCGGCACGCCATCACGCCACCCGTACGCACCCGGTAGACGGGCACGCACATACGCACACATCCATCCACCGGTATACACGCTCGCTAGGCTGCATTTCTGATCGTCTCTTTTTTACTTTGCGTTTGTTTTCGCCGCTTTCTTCAGCTCTTGCAGTGTTGTCTCAGATAATATCGTCTTCCTTTCTCTTTCCCTGTCTCCTTATTCGTCTTGGGCCCCTTCCCCCCTTCCCCCCCTCCCTTCTCTCCCTCATTCATTGGGCCATTCTGTCTCGAGACGTCGCTGTACGACCCTTCCCTCCTGCCATGAGAGAGCGCGCGCGCACACACACACACGCACACGCCTTCACCTGCTCACCTTTTTCTCGTCGTTGCTTCTGTCGTATGAGGGTAGGAAAGCTCGTTTTGCTTCCTCACCACACACACACACACACACTCATATATATATATATATCGACGGTCTACGCAGCACCAGCACCCCCCTCCTCCTCTTGGCGCGCGCGTGTTCCCGCCTTCCACGCTTACACACTCTCTGCGCGCGTCTCTCCACACGGCAGCGCAGCGTGGCAACTGGTGCCTGTCTACACGCAGGCCCACACACGCGCGTCGCCTCCTATTGCGTGAACCATGGCGGCGACTTCGCCCACGCCGTCCCAGCGGACGTACTTGCGCATTGTAGTGTACTGCGACGATTCGCAGGAGCCGCACACCTTACCGGATGTGCGTGTGCCGCGGAGCGTCAGCGAGGTGCAGCGACTCGTGGAGGGCCGAGTAGGACAGCGTGCAATGGTGCTATCCTACTGGAATTACACGCACAGTCGCTACGAGCTGCTGAAGGATGTGCGCGAACTGCTGCAGGAAGACGGACGCCTGCTTTCTCAGCGTTTACACACCTCAGAGAATGAGGCCGCGGAGACGGCAGAGGCGGATGGGACGACGAACACGGACGGCAGAGCCACCTCCGCCAGCGAGCTGGGCGCCCACCATTCCAAGCTCTGTATCTATCGCTGCCAGCTGTGGATGGAGACAACACTGATTCAGCTGGAGCCACTGGATAAACGGCGCGACAAGATCGAGTACGATGAGCTGCGCAGCCACGTTGCTTGCTGGCTGGGCAACAAGCATGTCGGCTTCGAAGTGCAGGATGCGATGCGCATTCGTTGCCCTTTCCTGACTCGCATGTTTGACGAGACGCGAAGCAGACGGCTGTCGGCCAATCAGGACAAGGTGCAGCTGCTCTACTACAGTAACAACGCGTGGAGCGTGCGCGTGGTCCTGCAGTATGGATTCCTGCTCAGCAACGGCGTCCCCCAGTCGCTGGCAGCCGTGCTGCAGTCCTGCGGCGGCTCGGACGTGTCAAGCGGCACTGAGTCGGGGTCGAGCAATCCTGTGCCACATGTCGGGGGTGGTGCCTCGGCGCCGACCTCTCCGTCGTCAGCGTCGCCGACCGCGGCGAACACGCGGCGCACGCCTTTTGTTTTTACCTCCTCGATGCTTAGCGCGCATGTGAAGTATATGCCACCCAACACCGCGCCTCACAAGGTGCTGCTGTGCGAAGTTGCACCTGGACGCCGTTTCATGACTGACCAGGGCCTCACGGGCGAGAGCCCCGACAAGCAGGCCTACCCCACCCCTCCTGTGAAGCCACCACGCGGCTACGACAGTGTTTGCTACATGCGGGCGCACAAGCAGAAGACCAGCCTGCGCACCGAGGACGCCGCTGAAATTGCCGCAGAGGACCTCTCCCTGGTGCAGGTGCAGGTGCAGCACAGCTACCAGGCACTGCCCCGCTATCTACTAACGGTGTTCCCCTCCGCCGCCACTCTGTCGGCACAGCAGCGTCGCAAGAGCGGACGGTGCGCCACAACCAGCCCGGCCCGGTCGCCAGGGACGACAGCGCAGGCCGCGGCAGCGAGGGAGGACGAGAAGAAGATGAGCCGTGCGGGAGGGGTGCCGCCGCCGCTGCCGTCGCCGTCCTCCCCATCTTCCCCATCGTCCCCGTCTTCCCCGTCCAAGATCTACAACATGAAGGAGTGGTTCAAGTCCAGCCCGAGGCGGGGGTCCGTGTCCGCGGACAACGGCGCGAATCCGAAGCAGGCTACCTCTCCGCATAGCACCAGCGGCCTCCTCATGGGGATGCGCTACGCAGACAGCACAGCACCCTACCAACGAGCTGCCTCCGCCACCACGCCGGGCCGCGGTGAGGCCTCCAAACAGCGCCGCGCCGCGCAGAAAACCCGCGCAGAGTGCGACGAAGGCAACACCGCATATCACGGCGGTGGCGGACTGATCGAACCCTGGGCGCTAGACTCTGTGCCTGCGAGAGGCACAGGGACTGCAGGGCGCAGTGACCTGGTGACAGGCTCGCCGTGGGCGTCAGGGGTATACTCAGCCGGCAACGGCGGCTTTCGCAACGCTTCGCCCAGTAATCGTGTCTCTTACGGCGGTGTTCGTGCTGCTTCGGCACCCCGCGCGCCCCCGACGCAGCACCTGTCGCCACTGAGCCCATACGCCGCCCAAGTCTCGCCAAGCACGAATTCGGCGTGGGGGACTGGCGGCCTGATGCCGTCTCTGTCGTTCCACGGCGCCTACAACGCGCACTCGAGCCACAACAGGCTGCTCTACGAGAGCCTGCCTCGTGATCGCAGCGCCACGAGCCGCGATACAGCATATCTGTCAGTACCTGCTGCCGTGGTCCGAAGCGCTGGTCGGAGAGCCGCAAGCGCTGGCGCGCCGCTGCCAGCTGCCCATCATGGAGCCCCCTCACGTCCTCCCCTTCTGCCACCGCGCGGGGGCGTGCGCGGTGGCGGCGCGATGGGTGGCGGGGGCATCGCTGGTCCGACGCTGAAGACAGTGCCGCCCGCCTCGGCCACAGCTCCGTTTACTCAGCGGCAGGCGCCACCGGCGACCTTGGATCAGTTTACCTGCGACATTCATCCCCGCCAGATCAAGTCGCTCTACTGCATGGCGTGCGAGGAGCTGACGTGCTCGTACTGCGCCAGCGTTGGGGCGCACCGCTCTCACGTGGTGGTGGAGGCGGCGGAAAGAGCAACGGCTGTATGCGCCAAGGCAGAGGCACTGCACGAGGCGCTGCGCCACTGGCTGACCCAGTGCGAGCAAACAGAGGAACAGCTGAGGGCAGAGCAGGCCCGCTACGCTGCGCGGCAGCAGCGAGATCTGTGCTTCGTTCAACGGCAATTCTCGACACTGAATCAGGCGCTTCAGCAGGCGGAGCGTTCCATGACGCAGATGGTGCAGGAGGCGCAGCGCAGGCCGCCGCTCGCCGAGGCTGCCGCCGTGGCCACCAAGTACACGCAAGCGCTTGCCGCTCTAGACGCGGCGCTGCGTCGTTATTACAGCACAGTAGCTGCCAGCAGTAGTGGGCCCTGCGCAGAGCGTACTTGCGGTCCCACGAACCGCTTGCTTGAGTTGTTGCACTTCCTTCGCACGACCTCGTCGCTGATTGGCCAAGTGGAAGGCAGCATTGCTCGACGCAAGGACGAGGAGAAGCGCCTGCGCGACGCCATCGTGAGCTGCGAAGCTCAGGCGCAGACGAATGAGGCCCTCTTTCAACAGGTTGACTGGGCGGGCCTGCGTCGGCTGCTTGTGAGCATCGGCAACGTCCGCACCAACATGGACAACGTAGCGGAGCCGCAGCCGTCTACCTCGGCAGGGCCATTTCGCAGTGGCAGGACCGCGCCTCCGTCACTGCACGAAGCCACCGCCCTCTCTATGCCTGGTGCAGCACAAAGCCGGCCAAACTCTGCCAAGGTGCGAGCGCGCACTCAGACGCTGATGGCACTCTCTTCGCCGCGCCGTGACGCCAGCAGCGATGCACCGCAGCGGCTGCTGGACAGCCTACCTGCCGGTACCCTTATGCAGAGCGAAAACGGTGCCGCCGCATCGCCGCCGACGCTGCAGAATCTCGGCCTGCACCGCTGTCTGACGGACCTCCAGAGAGGCTACATTTGGGTCATCCAGAGCGCCACGTCTTACTTCGCACCTGGACAACGGAAGATAGTCTGCTCCACACCATTCCGCCTGCTCGGTGTATCGTGGGAGCTGCGCGTTGCCCCGCTCCCGCGAGCACGTCGCCACGACGGCAGCGCGTCCTCCACGCCGATGGTGGAGCCGGGGATCAACGGCGGCGTGATGGACACCGCGGCGTCTAGGTTGACACCACCCAATGTGCTGGAAGGAGGCGGCAGGGGGCTCAGTGGTAGTCAGGCGCGCACCTCACTCCTTCTCACGCACTCCGCGCAGGAGGACCACTACACGTTCGCGGCAGAGGATGTCGACAACACCCTCGTGACGTCGGCGCCCTCGTCCGACGAGGGAGAGGAGGAGTGGCTCGGCCTCTTTCTCTTCCCCTTGCAGCACCGTCTGCGCATAGACTTCCGCGTTATCGCCTTCTCAGAGGTGGCATGGGCGGAGTGGCAGGTGACGGGGTGGACGGCGCGATTTGCCGGGAAGGGATGGGGTCTCTACCCCTTCTTGCAACGCAGAGAGCTGCTGCAGACCGACGAGCTGGCGCGCGATAACATGGTGAAGATTTGCATAGCCCCCATCAGCGACCTGTATTAGAGCTGCGTGGAGGCAGGAGCGGGGCAGGTTTGTGTGCGCATCACGCTTAGATAGCGCTTCTCCCATCCGCTCCCGCTCTTTGTTTCTCTCTCTCTCCTTTCTTCTCCATCTCTCCTCTGTCCCTCTCTGCCTGTGCGCTTGTGTGCATGCCGGTGTCCCTTCGCGGCTCGCGTGCGCGACGATCATTGGATGTGCATTTTCCATGGCGACTTTTTTTTAAATAAAGCGCTTTCGCCTATCGACATGTGTTCCTCCCTTCCCCCCTCCTCATCCACCACCTTTTCCTTGCGGCGTCGTCGCTGTCCCTCTCGTGTCGTGCGCTTTACCTTCTCTCCTCGAACTGTGCGATGAGCTGATGGCCTAAACATCCCCGCCCGCCGTGTGTGTTCGTTGCTTGGCATTGCAGTGCAATGCCACACACGACATGCGTCACCTTTATCGAAAGGGTAGCACGAACTGACTGCAGGTGCGTTTACACGTGCACATGTAAGGCGGGAGGGGGACAGGGAGGAGAGGATGGTTTGTGCTTCGCTCATCATGGCGTCTTCAGGGCAATAATGTGACAGGCATAGAGGGAAGGCGGAGACGACTGCGTGCATGTACATCTGCGATCTTTTCTGTGCCTCCGTTTTTTTTTGTGTCCTTCCCTGAGCTGCACCAATATGCTCGTGCTTGTGTGTTGCTCACCAAACAAGCGCCTCTGAGTCTCTCTCACTCGCTTCACCGCTCTTTCGCCCTCACTGCGGTGCGGTGCTGTGAACACGTGAGGACTGCGGTGGTCGTGCTTTGGGGGTGCCGCTGCTGCCGCTGCTGCCTCTCTCCCTGCTACCGTTCCCTTTCCTCGAACCGTACTCGCCGGTACTTCGACGTGCGATGCAGCAAACTCTCTCCTCCCTCGCGCCCCCTTTTTTTTTTTCGGGCCATCCCTCGATTTCCTTGGGTCGCAACACGCAGGTGCCCACACCCGCATCACATGGGTGTTGCGACATCTCTCTCCCTCTTCTTCTATCCATCCTGGCCACCCCATATCTTCTTGCAGCATCACGGTGTGCTGCCGTTACACAATCACAGACACGCGTTCACAGCCGCTGAGGGGCGTGCTTTTCCAAGACATCAGGAGCATGAAAAACGGACTATCGCGCTCCACATTTGAATTGCATTCTTTTATGTCTGCTGCTGTTTCCTCCATCCTTCGAGTTGCCAGCAGGGCTATTCGTTTGGCTGCATAGACACAGAAGGTTCAACTTCCCCTCCTCTCCTCCCTCATTCACGAGTAGCAGCATCGGTCGTAGTCGTACCCAGCGGGTGGTGACTGACATACCTGCGTTGGGCTACTGACCGTGCCCCCCCAAAGAAAAACAAAAGAAACAACCGCCGGCACCACGGCCCCAACACAGCCACTCTTTTGTCGTTTTTTTTCGCTTATTTTAGTTTCTCTCTGCAGTGCCTCTGCGCGCGTGACGTCCTCGTGTTAACCGCAGCAGGCGCACTCACAGATACGCCGCTCTCTTTCATTTTCCTGTCGCTTTCCTCCTCCCTTCTTTGGGCACCTTTGCGGGTGCCTCTGACAGCGTTGTTCTTCGCTCGTTGGCCTCTCTTTATCCCACGTATACATACACACAAGCTTATTTGAGATTTACGGTGGCAGAAGCGAGAAGTGCTGCTACGGACTGCGTTGTGTGTGGCCGACATCATTGCTGCCATTTTGTGTGTGTGCTTGTGTGTGCTTGGTGCGCATCCTCTTGTGCTGTTGACTCCTGTGGATCACCTCATCTTCTTTTGGTTGAGTCTCTCCTGATCTTCGCCGGTTTAGTGTCACACTCTTCTCGTTACCTCTCCTTTTCTTGTTTTCCTTTGTAACCCGTTAACGGCCCTAACTAACAGACAGGCTTCGGTCGTGCCATTACAGGCGTGGCCCGGCGGGTGGAGGGTGTGCGCGCGGACCGTATCAGCGTATTGCACCGTCAACGCTCATGCAATCAGAGCCATCGATCCCCTCTTTGGTCACCACCCCGCCGCCGCACATACCCGTATATAGCGTAAACTGAAGGCAGTAGAGCGTACCCCCGCAGGCGATTCTGCGCTCTCTCTTCGGCGCCTTCGCTTCTGTTTCAAGGAAATTTGCTTGGCTTTCCTAAAGTTCCGCATCACGCACTCCGGCACACTCGACCGCGCAGCAGGGACCAGCGATGCTGCGGCACCTGCGCATGGCCCCAGCCACCAAGAGGCCGCCCAGGTTGGAGGGGCAGCTTTTTGGTATGATCCAGGAGTGGTGTCGGCCTCTCTACCGCTACCGCATTCCGCACATCTCGACACCTCGTGACCGCGTGTGCACATGCGCCTACCCGCTCTACACCCTGCGCTCCTCTCGACGCTCCCTGTATGACGAGCCAACGGTGTACGCGTCTGCACACGAGGCCATTTATGTGACCGGTGCTGGCGCGCCATCCACCAGCGACGCCCCCGCGTCCTCTTGGACGTTGTCTGGGTGCTCCTCGCCTGTCTACACGTCGACCACGACCACCGCAAAAGGCGGCGCCGCGGCCTTGTCCTTCCTTTCTTCACTTGGACGGCTGCCATCCCTGCGTGCCCGCTGGGCTGTGCGGCGACGAGGGTCACGCCAGGCTGCTGTCCCCCCGACCACCCCTTTAGCACCACCCCCGCAGTCGTCCGAGGCGTGCTATCGGTGCAACATATGCGATGGCCTACAGGGCCACGCAGAGGCGAGCGACGGCGCGCTGACAAATTCTAGCGGATCCACTGACACTGGTGCCGCATCGACAGAGCATGCAACCACGATGGCCACCACGTCGTCAGCCGAGTGGAATGAGGAGGATGAAGGCGAGGCGACCACTGGCATCGCTGCGGCTTCGCCTGACAGCAGCGCGGACGAGCGCTACGGTTACACCATCTCCACTGGCATCGCCAACACTGCCATGGAGGGCGCCAAGGTGGCGGAGCTGCGGCACCTGGACCCGTTCCACGTCGAGGTCTTCGGAAGGCCATCGTGGTCGGCGCTAACGAAGCGCATCGCGCGGGAGGTGCAGGCACAGCTCACCCGATGCGGACTGCGCAAGCGAGACGTCTCGCGTTACGCCGCTCAGGCAGCCCTCAACAGTGAGATGAGCCGCCAGACGTACAAGTTGTGGGTGCGTCGAGGGTCGCGCCGCATTCGTGAAAGGCAGCTGCAGTTGGCAACGCCTGCCGGTGCCACTGGCTCGCCTTCGCCGAAGTCCCAGCTCACCGTTGCGCCGTCCGAGCAGGTGATAATCAAGGGCAAGCTGGACACGCTCCACACAGCCTGCTACCTCGCCCGCTACGCGATGGCCGCCTACGGTCTGCCCTTTGAGCTCAACTACTTTTCGAGCTTGCGTGAGCTGTCGAAGCTCATGGCAGAGCCTCACCGGCGCTACGTCTGCGCTAACTCTGAGGAGCAACTAGAGTCGATGCGCCGCATGCTGCAGGGCGAGGAGCCGAACGCGTTGCTTGAGTGCGTGGCAAGTCGCTACTCGCTTCGCGTAGGCCAATCTTGCTGGGCCCTCTTCCTCGACCACGCTACGAACCGAGTCGTGCTCACCTTCCGCGGCTCGCTGACGCCGGCAGACATCGTGGTGGATGTGACAGAGGGCTACGCCAACGTCGTGCTGGAGCGCGCCCCTGTGGATGGGGCAGCGGCGGCCACCGGCATGGACACGTCGCAGCGACTGTGCACAGCGATTCCGCTCGGCTTCTACGAGTCCGTCGTCGAGGCGGGTGCCCAGTTGCTTCCTCTCCTGCGTACCATCCACAGCCAATACAGCACCTACCAGCTCTGCATCACCGGACACTCTCTGGGCGGTGCCCAGGCCTCTCTCTTTCACCTTCTGTACTGCGGGCCGTGGCGCGCGGCGCTGCACTCGTCAACGACGCTGCTGCGCCGCGCGAAGGCGCTCACATGCCCCTCCTCACTGCCTTCGGCGCGGCCTCCTTCCTCTGCAGCCATCGCATCCGCTGACACAGCGACGACCACGGCCAGCACTGCGGCGCATGTGCCTTTTACCAAGACGGTGACTTGCACATTTGGTGCCGCCCCAGTCGTGGAGCGGCGCGTCGCTCCACTGCTGAATGCATGGCTGCACGAGGAGGAGCAGCACTCTGGAAGTCGTCTTGTGGCCTTCAGCAACGGCATGGACGTTGTTTCCCGGCTACAGTTGCGGTCGCTTCAGGACGCCTTTCTGCAGCAATACGCGCGGCCGACGGAGGAGAGTCTGTCTAGCGGCGACGGGGCTGCCGTCGATGACACTGGACCTGCGGTCGCAGGGGTCTCCGACCAATCTGTACCCCTGCTCGCCATTCCTGGCTCGTTGTACAACATGACATCCGGGACGCGCCGCCGCCATCTCCTTGCCGTTCCGCTCACTGCCACCGCGGTGCGTGAGCAGGTGGTCCTCATCCCCGAAGCGGCTTTGCATCACTACCCCTCGCTCTATCTGCGCAGCCTGAACGAGCTGCTGCGTCGGTATAGGGTCAAGTGGCAGTCCATCTGCGACGATGCCACGACGATACCGACCGCCACTGCCACCGCGGCAGCCGTAGCACTGTCAACAGAAAGCCCCTTACGCGAGAGCCGAGGCGGGTGATGGCGTGTATGCGCGCTGAGGGGAGAGGGCTGGCCGGTCTCCGAGGCACACAGGCCCACACCCTTACCTCGCCTCTTTCCTTTGCAGCTTTGCTGCCGCCGTGCGTCGTCGCCGTCTCCCCCCCCCCACCATCACCACCATTATCCTCACCACCACCTCTCTCTGCGGGCGTATTCGGCCCACGTTTTCTTCATTGTATTGTCCGCCCCGTTTTCTTTTTCGTTTACCCTCTTCCCCCGTCATCGTCGTCCTCTCCCTGTCTGTGAGTCTGTTTCTGTGTGCGTGTGTGTGTGCCTCGTGCTCACCGCCACCTCCACCGCCTTCTGTTTATCGTTGTGTATATACTCTCTCGCCCCCTCTCACTCTCGCACTCGCCCTCCCCCACCATCTCGGGCCTTTCACCACCACAGCAACGCAGTCCAAACGTCGTGCGAAGCAGATTGAGAGAACAAGGTGTGTGTGTGTGTGTGTATGTGCGTCCGTGTCGGAGAGAGGGGGTGGGGTGGTGAGGGTTGCGATACGAAGTTGTGAGCATTGGGCAGACACGTGCGCTCCTCCCCGAGCGGGACGTGAGCGTGCGCTAGTAAGGGAGTGGGGAGACCGTAGACACCGGGAGTACACAGCGACGAGGTGCCGTGCCATCGCAGCAACAACCCCTCTCCGCCTTCCTCCTTTTGCTGTACGTCTTTTGAACGCGTTCCGGTGCGCCTTTCCGGAAGTCTCGCCCGTCGTTGGTGCTGCTCATGTCGCTCTCCTGCTTGCTCATCCACCCCCAACCTCTTCTTTGTACCTCCCTTTTCTCTCTATCTCGCGCGCGCACACGTGCTGAGCCCCTGCCGATGCTTCGCATGGCTCTGTCTCGCTCCACATTGTTTCCCTGTTGCGGTTGCCTGCCCCTCGGCCACGACATCTTGCGTGTGCGTGGCTGTCGAGTGGCTCTCCTCCCCCTGCATGCAACAGCTGCTCCCCTCCCGCTGCCATCCTTTCAGTACGCTGCACTGCAGCGGTGTCTTTAACACGTGCGTTGGCTTCTCTTTTCCTCGTCTATCCAAAGACACGGGCAACAGAGCTCTTTCTCATCTGCTGTAGTTTGCTGTTATCAGTGATTGCAGGCAGTCCCTGCCGTCGTGGTGGACGAGGCCCACGCCGGCGCCTTGAACGAGCCCACCGTTGGCATTGGTGTTGGTGCCCCCTTCCCTGCAGCAGCTCAGCCGCTGCCATCCGCGTCACCGCCCTCGTCAAGGACGCGGCGCCCGTGTGCCCTTCCACGAGCGCGTTCTTTCGGATCCCTCGCGACGACAGGTATGAGCGCCGCGTACGGCAATGCAGGCACTAGCGGGACGTTCGACACCCCGTCTGCTACCCTCCGCAGGCGGGAGGCGGACGCAGCGACGGCTGCCTGGTTCCACGAGCTTGTAAAGGAGGTGGAGGAGGCCGGGGACGCCGAGGTGAATCGCGCTCGAGCGCCTCTGTTTGAGAAGGCGCACCGCCCGCACGTGTTTACAGCAGAGGAGCGGCGACGCATGGATTGGTATGAGAGCATCGATTACGCCGAGGGTCAGTCCCTCGTTCACCGCGTCAGCACCACTCGCCAAAGCAGCACGGACGCGAAGGGGTGGCTGCGCCTGCTGATGTTCGTCTTGATCGGCCTCGCCGTTGGTGGCTGGTCCCTCTTGGTGTTTCAGACGCTTGACTACCTTGCGGAGGTGAAGCTGGATGCGGTGCAGGGGGTGGTGCGCAGCCGCAACAGCACTTACCCGCCTTTCAATGCGTCCAGAATCTGCATGTCGGCGCTGTGCAACTCTGGACATGAGGACGGCGGCGACGACGGAAAGGCTGCGGTAGTGCTACGCGCACTATCGTGGTCAGCTCTGCTGCACGGGGGCGTACTGTACACGATGTGGGGCGTGCTGATGGCGCTTCTGTCGTCTCTCTGCTGCCTCGTCATGCCGAGCGCCGCTGGCAGCGGTATCCCGGATGTGATGGCGTACCTCAATGGCGTCATGTTCCCGCGCATCTTCAACATTCGCAACCTGGTGGTCAAGACGCTCTCCTGCATCCTCGCGGTGAGCGCCGGTTTGCCGGTGGGGACGGAGGGGCCTATGATCCACATGGGCTCGCTCATTGGAGCCGGGCTCCCCACCGGCCGCAGTCGCTCTTTGGGGTGCAGCGCCACCTCCGTCTTTGATCTCTTTCGCAATCCGCGCGACCAGCGTGACTTCATCTCCGCCGGCGCCGCCTGTGGCTTGACGAGCGCCTTTTCTAGCCCGCTGGGGGGGATGCTGTTCGTCTTGGAGGAGATGGCGACTCATTTCTCTGTGCGTCTCGCGTGGCTCGTCTTTCTATCCTGTCTCTCGTGCATGTGGATCATCCAGACATGCAATTCCTTTCTATCTGGCTGGCATCTCGTCGACCGGTCCGCCATGGCGCTCGGTGATCTGCGCGAGGCGTCCATCGCGATGTTCTACATCGACACCGTGCCAGAGAACACGGTCTCCTTGTACACGTACACGTTCATCCCTACCGTGATGGTGGCGGTGTTGTCTGGCCTCTTGGCAGTGGCTTACACGGTCAGCAGCATCCGCTTCTCCCGCTGGCGCTCGCGCTGCCTCTTCCCCACGACGCTGTACCGTGTGCTGGAGCCGTGCGTGTTCGCATCTCTTTTCTCCACGGCCTGCTACGTGTTGCCCCTTTTCACACCGTGCGTGCCGACCCCACCGCATGTGCGAGAGAAGAAAGAGGCCCTAAACGTGGAGCTCTTCACCGCATTCTGTGCACAGCCCGAAACAACCCATCACCCGCTCGCCACCCTCACCATGACCAGTCCTTACAACCTGCTGCGCCTCTTGTTCTCGCGCCGCTCGGCGGGGCTCTTCCCGGCATGGTCACTCCTCCTGCACCTCGCGATTTACGTGGTCGGTTCCAGCTACGCTGGTGGCATGTTCATCTCCTGCGGCACCGTCATACCGTCGCTGCTCATCGGCGCGGTCGAGGGGCGCCTCATCGGCGTTCTTTTTCAGCGCCCGGTGTGGGCGGATGAGGGCGTGGTCGCCCTTATCGGGGCCGCCGCATACTTTGCCGGCATCTCCCGCCTCACCTTCGCTCTTGTCGTCGTCATGATGGAGTTGACGGCGGATGTGTCACACATCACGTGTCTCATGCTCGGCATCCTGGTCGCCAAGAGCATCGCGGACAAGTGCTGCCATTCCTTTTACCACGCCTCGCTGGAGGTGAAGGCGGTCCCCTTCCTCGAGGCACAGACGAGCATGCACCTACTCGACACATACACGGCCCGCGACATCATGACAAGCCCGGTCACAGTGCTGGAGACGATGGACACCGTTCTGCACGTGGTCGAGGCGCTGACCATGACACGACACAACGCCTTCCCTGTCGTGCGAGTGGGTAAGGCGGACCAAGCCTACGAGGGCATGATCACGCGCGCGCAGCTTCAGCTGCTGCTCTGGGTCGTGTACCTGCGCGAGGTGGGTGATGCCTCAGAGGTACTCGTCGACGAGGAAGGTGATGACGATGGCGCGGCAAACGTCGGCGACGGCGCGGCGGATGCGCGGAGCGGGATGGCGTCGAAGCAGGTCGACGCCGAGGGCTTCCTTCAATCCCATGTCACGGCAGCGGAGCTGAAGCGCGTGCACGAGTTTCTTTTCTGGAACCGCCTGCCGAGCGTCCCCATGATGGAGCACCTGCCACTGTCTGCCATTCGCTCATACATCGACCTTCGCCCGTACGTGGACAACAGCGCGCCGTACGTGCAGCAAGGCGTGTGCGTCTCGAGGGCGTACTACACCTTTCGCCATCTGGGGCTGCGCCACCTGCCGGTGCTTGATCGGACACAGCGGGTCGTCGGGATCCTGACCAGGGTCAGCTTCGTGGGCGATCGACTCATGGAGAAGGTCGGCACGCAACCCGATGAGGGCTTCGTCGACACCGATTGGAGAGGGTGATAAAAGGCAACAAATAGACCGGGCAGCAGCCGCAACAGCAGCGCCGCGGTCTCCTCAAGTGTCGCTGTAGCTGTTTCTCTGCGCCTACGGTCTCCTGCGCTGCTCTCGAGAGGACAAGGAGAATACCTTACCGGCGTCATTCCTCTTGCGTGTGTGCGTGTATGCTTCTGCTGCCTCTTGCATGCACTACAATCTGTTCCCCCATGAATGCGGTGCAACACCGCCAAAGCCTGCACGCGCTGGGAACTTAAGCGCACGGTGCGTGCGCTGACAAATTCCAACCCGGAACACTGAGAGAAGAGGCCCAGAGAATAAAAGAGAGGGTTGGCTTTTGAAAGCAGCAGAGCAAGCGAATCCCACCCTCTCTCCTCTCTCGCATTCTCCATGTTAGACTTTATATGGGTGCCGCTCACGGCGCCGCGTCCTCTTCTCCTCGTCATCACTGCGTGAGTTGGTGTGCGCGGGTGTGGTGTGGGCCTACGCGGCGAGCTCGCCGCTGCGCCTTCGTATGCCCGCCTCTCACTTCTGACGTGCGCGGCGCTTCTTCCGCCCCTCCTTCATTTCCCTCTCCGTCACTGCTGACCGGATCGCCCTCCCGTCTCCTTCGTTGGCCTTGCCTTGTGTGGCGGTGAATTTGTGCACAGAGCCAACGTGCACGCAAACACACGAGGACGCCGACTTCATTCACAGACGCTATGAACGAGTAGGACACGCACTCACATCGCTATCTACCCCCTCCTCTGTTTTTTTTTTTGTTCTGCTCTTCCCAGCTTCGCAGTGATGCTACGTGCATGTGGTATCACGGCATTCCTGACACCCTTGCCTCCCCTCGCATCCCCGTCCACACCTTCCGCGGGTGGTCCTCGACTGAGTGCTGCGGCGACAGACCGCGTCTCGACACCAGTGCGGTGTGCCACCGGTGACCTCAAGAACGTACCAGAGGACTTTGTGGTGGTGGAGGTGGACCCGACAGGGCAGCGCACCGATGCCGACGACTACAACTTCCTGTCTGCGAGCACATCAAACCCACCATCATCCGTTACGGCCGACCCGGTCGATGATGGAGCCGAAGCGGGCACCGTTTCCGGACCCGAGGCTGCGCTCGGGTTGCTGCCGCCCGTGTTGCCTCCGCAAGTCAAAAGTCCGGGTGCATGCTCTCGCTCTGTGCAAGCGCTGCGAAGCACACTGACTGCGCACACCCCAGAACTGCAGCGCTGCTTCGGGACTGTCGCGGAGGTGGCGACGCGTGTGTCATCTGCGTTCACCCAAGCGGCGCTCTCCCTGCTCCTTAGAGACATTCGGGCCGCTGCTCAGGGCAGCTCCACGGCGCCGCGTGAAGTGGAGTCGACTGCGTCTTGTGCAGCGGGGGCGAGTCTGCCGTGGTGGAGAGCGGCGGCGCACACGCTCGGCCATTTCGCGGACAAGCGGGAGCGGCAGCTGATGCACTTGATGGTGCGTTGGTGCTTTCCACACCTCCGCGCTTGCGCCGATGCACCGCCGTTGCCGCGTGCCGCCGATGGCATCTCGTCAGGAGATGGCAACGCTTCTGTGATTTCATGCTCCTTGGACTTGCATTATGTGCTATTTTGCGCGACTCTTGGTTGTGAGGCGGCGCTGTGCATAGCAAGGTGGTCCGTGGAGGCACAGGCGGCGCGCCAGGAGCGGAGCTTGAGTGATGAGGACCGCGCAGAGCTGCGCGAGCTCTTGAACAGCGACGACAGTGAAGCTTGGCCTGGTTTAAGAGCGCGCACGGGTGCTGCAGCGAAGGGGTTCTGCAGCACCTCTTTCGACTCGCTGACTGAAGCAATGCGGCGGCAGCCACCAGATGAGCCGGCAAGGAGGATCGCAGCGGAGTCGATGCCGCTGGTTTCCGAGAAGGATGTGCGGCGACAGGTGCACGAGCTCCTTCGCCGCTTCTACCCGTTTGTGCATTGCCAAGTACGCGGGGGACACGCCACCCTACGCTTTCACACCCGCCCCGACGGCGGCAACGATACGCTAACGAGCGATGCAGCTGCACGCTCAAGGCGCAACGCCGGCACTGGTGTCGGCGCTCGGCGCACCCGCGCAGAAATGGAGGGCCGATTAGTGGACGCGTCGCCCTTGTCGGCTGGATCGGTGTCCAACAGCGCTGCTCCGGCGTACGTACACATCGTTGTGAGAAAGCGCAACTTGGACACGGCGGAGATGCGCCAGCTGCTGGGCGAGTACTTCGGCGTGAAGGAAAGCTCCGTTTGCGTAGCAGGCATGAAGGATAAAAGGGCGGTCTCGGTGCAGCGGTGCTCTGTCCCTGTGGTCGCCACAGGCGGCGAAGCACACAGTCGCGTGCGCGCGCTCTTGACGGACGCTGCGGCTGTCCAGCCTGTCACGCTGCGCTGGCCAGCAGACCCGCAGCAGAGCTACGCCGTGCTCCTTCGTGCGAGTGCCTCTAGTGTGCCAGTGCATCTCGGACAGCTTTCCGGAAACTGGTTCTCGCTGCGTGTTCGCGACGTGCGCTGGGCTGGCGCAGCAGATCGCAGGATGTGGCCGTCGCCGGCGACGGCGTGCGAGAACGCGCAGCAGCAGCAGGAGGAGGAGGAGGAGCTCCGAGCATTTCTCCAGTGCCGCTTCGCGCGGTGTGCAGAGGCGGGCTTCATCAACTACTTTGGCCAACAGCGCTTTAGTGAGACGGTTGGGCGCGTCGATGACCACACCGGCGTTCACCTCTTCGCCGCTCGATGGGTAGCGGCAGTCCGCAGCCTGTATCGCGCGTGCCCCGACGTTTACAACGCATTCCCCGACAAGATGGAGGCGCGCTTCGTGTCCAGCAACTCGCGCGACGCGCAGGTCATGACGCACGCCCTCCGGCAGACGTATCGCATGTACTTCTCCGACTGCCCGCTCAGCAGTGCCGACGTGCAGAACGAGAGCGAGGTGTGGACGCGCTTGTGCGAGAAGGCCATCACGGAGGGCGTACCATTCTACCTCAGGTCCCTGTGGGTGCACGCCGGACAGAGCGTTTTCTTCAACCTTGCCGCCTCCTACGTGGCCTCCAGGGGCTTGGCAAGACCCGAAATGACAGCGGCAGCACCCCATCCGGACGGCAGCGGCGACCCCCACGCCGCTTCTTCAGCGGCGTGCACGAGCAGCGGCAGCAGCACATCAGAGCAACCACTCGCGCCGCTCTCCTATGACGTTCTTGCAAGCGTGCAGCTGCCGCTCGGCGGCTACCACGTGGATCGAGCTGCGCTGGGCAGCATCCATCTCAGCGACCCCGCGTCGGCCGGGCTGTGGGCGCAGTGGAAGGACGCCGCCATCCAGCACGCCTTGCGGGAGCTGCGCTGGACCTCGGCGCAAGGGTTTGAGCAGCGCCGCGTCGCTGGGGTGCCGGTGCCCGGCTCGTGGCGCGCAGTTGTTGCACGTCCCACTGATGCCTCCCTCGAGTGGGAAGCAGAGGCGAGGGCCGAGACGCAACGGCGCATCTGCAGCGGTGGTAGCGGCGATGCTAGCGCGGACGCAGTGTACCGTTCTACAATGCAGCTTTCCTTTGCGTTGCCCCCGTCGTGCTACGCCACCGTCTTTCTGCGAGAGGTGCTGGGGTGCGACAAGTGGTGGTGATTACCGTATTCCGGGCCCCCTACCAATATCACAGGCAGACACGCATAAAAGCACACAGCGCAAGCATGTATACACGCGCACCAGCCTGCGAAGAGAGTAGGCACGGACCGCAACTACTACCCTATGGATGCCAATCCTTCGCCCACGCATTGGCAGGCGACATGGGCTAGGGAACGCGCGTGTGGATGCTCAGCTACGTGCGTCGATCTCACTCCTCTCCTCTCTTGAACCTTGCTCTCGTCGCCATTTTCTCCGCTGTCGCCCCAGGGCCTGCCGTCAGCGCTGCCGGTGGTGCTGGGGCAGATGGGCGGCTGAGCGGCGAATGAGGTGGGCGGTGGAGTGGGTGGGTGAGGGGGGGGTTCGGTGCCGCCAACATGCGACGACACTCTCCCCCTGCGGGGCTTTGCACGGCGTTCCACTGTCTTTCACCTGATCCGCGTTTCTCGTCTCTCTCTCTCGCCGATGCCTTTCTCTCTACCCACTCGCGCACACATGCGCACATGCACGTGCATGCAGATCAAAGCCTTCCCGGTGCCGCACAGAGGACTGGGCCGGCGTGTCCAGTTCATCCCCCGTTGTGTCTGTTTTTTTTTTCTTTTTCGTCTTGTGTAGTTGCACACGGCAAATTGTCCGTTCCCAGCCTTCCGTCCTCATCCAACACGCAACAACAAAAAGCGTTGACGAGGCACTGCTGGTCTCGCGTGCGTTCCCCTTCTTGTTTGAGCTGTGAGAGCGAGTCGCCCGCCCCGCCGACGTCGCGGCGGCGAACCTGCCGTTTCTGCCGCTTCTCTCGCCCTCTCTCTCTTTGCTTGCGGGGAGGAGAAGAGGTGAGGGGTCTGCTCGCGGGGGCGCGCGCCGCTGCGCTGAACCGCGTCTGGAGGACGAGGCCTCTTTTTTTTTTGCAGGACTCCATCATACGCGCCAACCCGCTCGTGCGCGTGCCGAAGGCGCCCTCGCTCATCTTGCCTGCGCCTGGCTCGGTGTCTTTGAGGCGTGCGCCTCCGTCCGACGTGCATCCCTCGGCGTGCGCCTTCTCTTCCCTTGACGCACATACGTGGCGGCGCAGGTGTGATCCGAGAGAAGGGTGGGGAGAGGGCGAAAAAGTCATTCGCTCCGCACGCTCCTCCTCTTCCACGAGAGCATCGAGCACCACCTCACGCGTACCTTTGTGGTGTCACACGCTTCCCAACCCCTCTCCTTCTCTTTCTCTTGTTACCCTCCCGACGCACACCGCAAGGCAGCAGAGGCTTGAAGGATGGACGTCGGACGCGAGGGCCACTCGGGCCTGTACACCATGCACTTCTCCACGGTGTTCCCGGCGGAGAAGTCATCACAGGAGAAGACGAACAGCACGGCGACAAACTCGTCCTCCTCGTCTCCGCTACCAGCACCGGCGTCCTCGGATGGCGGCAAGTCCAGCGCGAGCGGCAGTCCGTGCTGCTCTCTCTCTCAGTTCAGCCAGTGGCACATGCTGATCCGCGTGGACGTGGAAAACGAAATGTTCTTTGTGAAAGGCGACGCCAAGGTGTTCTCGCCGACACCGTCGCTGACCAGCGGGATGGCGCGCGGCATTAACCGCGACGGCACACCCGCGCAGAGCTCGACATCGCCAGACGGCATCCCGATTGTACCGGTGCATCAGAAGGATCGGCGGTGCAGTGTTGCCATCGGGAGCTACTACCGTCAAGTCGAGGGCCTCGAGGCTGCGGGTACAATGCCTTCTTCATCTATGCTCGGCTTGGAAGTGCGGATGCCGCGACTCGAGGCGGCCGTGTTGGGGCTCGCGGAGCCGGAGATACTGACGGATGTTGTGCTGAACTGCTCAGGACACAAGTCGTGCGGGTGGTACATGGGTGCAGTAACGGTGACGGCGGAAGGCAAGGCGGTGGAGACGCCGCAGACGATTCGGTTTCTCCTGAAACCGTTCTATGGCCACCGATGCGCGCAATGCCTCGACCCCGTCTACGCCATCGGTTACACGTGCGAGCACTGCCAGGTGCCGCACTACTGCTCCCGGGATTGCATGAATGCGCACATGAAGCGGCACCATAAGCTCTTGTGCCCGCTGCTGTATGACAAGTATCGCTGCCAGTCTGGTGAGGTGGTGACGGAGGTGCCGGACGGGTCGGCGCTCGTGGCGTGGTGGCGCTGCCTCGAACACGGCACCTTCAGCGTGCTGGTGGACCCCAACAACTCCCTGGGCTACGCGATTGAGCTGACGCTGAACGTGCTCAAATCGGCGCGGCAGGAAGGCCTGCAGTATCGCCTGGTGTCCTCCACGACCCTGACGTCGTCGCCGCCGCACGAGGAGGTGGCGCGATTTGCCTGTGTGCTGCTGCGCGAGGTGAACCGCAGCGCCATCTTGGAGGGCTGCGCGCCGCTCGCGGCGGCTTGCCTCGACTACCTCTACGTCTTCAGTCCAACCGCCGACTTCGCCATCCAGGCGCATATACTCTTCTTCACCACTTTCCACTGCGAGGACCTCGACGTGCCGATCGACACCTTCGAGGAGTATGTCTCCTACGCTCGTCCCCTGCACGCACTGGCGTCGCTGCAGATCAACTACGCTCTCAAGAGCACGATCCCGGCAGAGTTCTGGCGCCGTGTAAAGGTCGCCAAGGATTCGATCGCCTCGTTGCTGGCGGTAACCAACGTCGTGCCCAGCGGCGGGGTGGAGGGGCTGAAGGAGATCATTACGGCGCAACAGCGCGACGCGCTCATGATGCTGTCGCGCATATTTGTGATGATGGCAGCGCGCTCCCCGGAGAGCGAGTGCCAGCGCTGGCTGGAGCAGGCAGAGCGCTGCCTGAGCCAGTGCCAGGATGGGCTGGCGGTGTCCAACTCCTTCGAGGTGGATGCCATGATATGCTTCCGCCGCGCCGCCCTCTTACTCCTATTTAAAACTGATGCGAAGACGGAGGAGGCCAAGACCCAGAGGAAGAGGGGCGAGTCGTTCCTGAAGCTGGGCCAGAAGCCTGTGGCTGATACAGCGAGCATGCAGCAGCAGAATGGCGTGTAGGAGGGCGAGCAGGCCAAGGTGGACGTCAAGAAGTCTTAGGCGAACCGAGGGATAGAGAGAGGGGAGGGGCGGATGCTGCTCTTGACCAGCTGCTGACCCATTTAAGGGAGAGCATATGGGGGGGGGGGAGGCGGCGGCGAGGAAGGGAAGGGGGGGGGAGCAGACAGCAAAAAGAGCATCCGGCTTCACATGCGGGGTGTGCGGGAGATGTGGTGGGATGGGATATAGATGATGAGGGAGTTTGCACACCTCCTTCTCGAGGCGCCTTCGCGCGCATTCGCGACTTGTACGACCGATCTCGTCCTCTCCCGAATTCTACTCCCCATCGCCCTCCGTCGCTTCATGTTCTTTATCTCACACCTGTTCCTTCCGCTGTTTCTCTTACTCTTCCCCGCGGGCTGGTGAGCTCGTCACGCGCCCCTTGTGCGTTCTGTGCGCCGGGGTTGTCCTCCCTCCTGAGGAAGAGGTGTTTGTAAGGCGTGAACAGGCTGGGGGATGTCAACAGTCACGTGTTTTCTCCTTCCCTCCATCCTTTGATGTGGTTTTGTTTTGTGCACTCGCGCTGCGTTGTTGTGGTTGGTGGCATTGGTGGTGGCGCTCGAGTGCTGGAGAGCGCGCAGAGGTGTGCTGGTGTGCGTAGCTCGAGAGCTGGAGAGGAAGAGGGAGGGCTGGCGCGTTGCAGCGCGCGCACATCTGAGCCATCGCGCTCGATGAGGGGGGGGGAGGTGAGAAAGGGAGCCGAGAGTGGTGCGCACGGACCGGGACCGGGCAGGGGTTGCTTGCGCGCTCGTTCACGAAAGGTGGCGAGGCACACTGGCGCAGATTGGTACCAAGAAGCGTCGACGCACACGCAGGCAAACAGACACAGACGCCCTTGCAGGACCCATTCTACGCGCTCTGCAGTGGAGCACAACGTGCGTCTACCGCGTAAGGACTGCCAGCATGCGTGAGGGTCTCACGTGTCCGTTGAGTGCTGGCCGCCTCGACTCCTTCGTGTTTTGTCTTCTCTCATCAGAGGGGCTTAGGTGTGTTGCTGGCGGGGGCTTCCGCTGACTCGGGGATAGCCCTCTCCATACGCGTAAGACGGATTGCAGAGAGGCGGTGCGCCAGTCGTTTTGTCGTCACCACAGGATCTCCTCGTCTCTCCTGCCGTCTCTCTCCATTTGTTGGCCGCATCTCCGCCCTTCTTTCTCCTCCCTCTCGTCTTCTTTCGCTTTTGGCTCGTTGCTGGCGTGCTCCCCTCCCCCCAGCTGCTTAGTTTGTGTCTCCTCGCCGCTGTTCTCCTCTTGCTGCCCGTGTTGTTGACGATGCGGTTCATTATCGCTCTGGGATGCGTTGTCTAGCTAAGTGCCACCTTTTAACCAGCAATGAAGAAAGACCCTACGCAGGGCGGCCGTGCCTCCCTTTCTCCTCCTCTCTCGCGTCGCCCTCTGTGCGCGTGCGCGTCTCTGTGTCACGCTGTCTCTCTTCTCTTCTCTCTTCCTTTTTTTTTCCTTCCTCTAAAGAATCCAGAGAAGGAAAACCAACCAAAAAGCAACACACACAAAGAGCAGCAGCGCACACGACGGCAGCTGCGGAGTCGTCATACTGCCAGTTTCTATTTCCCTGCCTAGCCAGCCATTCACAAGCGGAATGACGCTGGCTATCAAGCAGCATCCACCCCTCCCTCTCACCACCCTTCGAGTGACGACGGAGTCGAGCAAGAAGGAGTTTTTGCGCTGAAGCGTAGCCTTTTCTTGTCTTTGCCACGCGCGCGCCTCGCGCTCCCGATCATGTACGCCTTTTCATGTGCGACGGTAACGCGGAACTTTTCTGCCTCGCAAGAGTTCTTCTCACTACTGTACTTATGGAGTGTCGTTCCCGGGGTATGAGCAAGCGGAGCGTGGGTGAGACCGGTGGCGAGTGGGGTGGAAGAGGGGCTGACCGCATCATTGACCTCGAAGCGACGTCTGCAGCCCTGCTGTCGTCCCTCGCGCACGAAGACACACAAGAAGAGACACACGCGTGTGCTTCCGCGGCTGCTTCATTTGCGTACGAAATCGAATCGCATATTCTCGTGCCTTGCTCAAGCTCTCCTCACTCGCTGCTCTTTTCCGTGTGCCCCAACACCTCCTGCTTTCCTTTCTCACGTGCATTGGCACCGTTGCTGTTCGAGTCATTCGTGCACCTGACACACACACACACACACACACACGCACAGGCAGACCGACAGACAGGTACGTGATCGCTACTGCCTCTTCAACTTCCTCTGCGACGAGATCTCCCTCGCGGGGCTTGTGCTGGGCTGTGCTGCACGAGGAGATGTGCTACCCATTTTTTCCCCTTCTGCCTCACCGCCAAGCCTTGTGCTTTCCAGCGTCGTCTCGCCGCTGCCGCTCTCTCGTTGACTGAAGCTGTTTTGACTTGCTTACGCTTCCTTACATGGAGGCGCGAGCACGCATACGCATAGACGCCTGTATGAGCGCATACGGCGGTGGTGGCTTGCCTTGCAGAGTGAATACAGACGTCCGCCAACAGTCCTCTGCCCCTGCGACCTCCTCTGCTTCAACCCCTTTTTTTTCGTTGAATGATTCTTCGGTCCACCCCCTTCTCCTCCCAGACGGCGAGAGCCGGCGCGAAGCACCGGTGTATATCGAGTGCAGGTGCTTACTTTCGTTGTGCTGATACACCACGCAATGCGCTTCGCCCTCCATTATCATCGACACTCTTCTTTCTTCATGTTGTCCACTCGTATTCCTGCCTTGACCCTTCTTTCCATCACTGCCAGTGTCTTCGAGCTAGCCCCACCACATCCAAGCCCCGCTCCAATCTCCGCCAGGTGAGGTAGGAAAGCCAGCAGGATGGGTGGCTTAGCACGCTCATGCGCACCAAGCAAAGGCACACACACACACACACACACACAGACTCCTACGGACCACCTGGAGTGACACAGATCGGTCTGAGCGGCGCAACTGCACGCGCTCTCCGTATGAGATTTATCTGGCCCCACGCATTGCTGCCGGTGACAAGCTCCCTTCCCTCTTCTCTCCTCACCTTCCTTCTCTCTTCTCCTGGCCTCGTCTCTCTCTCATGCTGGCGAAGGAAGGTATGCGTTGGCGCCCACAGCAGTAAGCCACCCTTACATTGCAAGCTTCTCTGCTTATCGTGTTTCGCTCTCGAGCGCTTTTCGGTGGCATCTTGCCATCTTCTTCACAAGCGCTTCCTCTCCGGTTGCTGCACACACCTCTTGACCACGTCGTTCGCCCGCCTGCTTATTCGAGCAGATCAACCGCCTGCTTGCTTTCTTTTTTCTTTTTTTTTGTTACGTTTTTGTACTCCCGCCGCCATTCTCCATGGCATTTTCGCTACGCTCGCGCGCGGCGGCAGCGGTGCTGCCGCTGATTCTCACCATACTCGTCGGCTGCGTCCAGTGCTCCGGTTCCGCGACGGTGGGGGCGCACAACGACCGCTTGCCGCAGCCCAGCTGGAGCCGCACCTGCACCTCCCCGTACGAGGTGTGCTCCACCATCGAGGTGTACCAGTACTGGGAGGAGAAGAAGAATCGCTTGAGTTTCACTGTGGATGCAATGATGAAAGACCCGAACGCGAAAAACGTGCTCACCGTGTGGATGGTGGTGGATGACGCCGACGTCAACATGGCGAAGGACATCTTCCGTGAAGGCATTAACGTCGTCATTGTGCACCCGCGCGGCTCAAAGCAAACACAATCGTTTATGACGTGCGCGAATACCTCGAACCCCTACAACAGGCAGTGCTGGATGTCTGAGGCATGCGCGGCCGAGCTGGCGGCGGCAGCGAGCAGCACGAGCAACCCCCTTAACATGTCGCACTACTCGGCGAAACAGGCAGCGCACGATCTCGACTGGGCACTGCGCACCCTCGGCGATGGCCGACCCAATGTGGTGCTGGGCCAGGGCCTGAGCAGCATGTTGGTTCTTCGTCTCCTTCAGTATCACCAAGACACCAAGGCAGCAGTGATACTGTTAGACTACGTGCACCCGCTCATGTTCGACGTGTACAACTACTTTGGCGGCGGCAGCATGGTCACTGCCCTGCAGCACCTCCTTGCCATGTGTGATGACCAGGCAGCGTGTGTCGGACGACTGGGCGCAGCGGAGGGGTCGTGGAACCGTCTGATGACGGTCATACATATGGCGAAAGAGGGAAAGCTCTCGTGCGCATCGCGGCTAAAGTGGGCACCCCGCAGAGGCGGCAACGCCGCCTTTGCCGATGAGCTGCGCGGGGTGCTGGCCCTCATGCTGCGGTACCCTGTCTACCCCTTCCTCGCCAGCAACGCCGCTCTGTTGAACTTGATCCCGTCGCTGCTTTACAGGGTTCAGCGCTGCAACAAAAAGGACGTTGCAGCGCTCAACAAGCTCTACGACTACTTGAGCGCCGCAAAGAACTACGAATGCCCTGAAAGCGTCGCCCTGCATATGCACTGGCTCGTAAACGAATTCCTCCAGGCGGCGCCGCCGGCCAACATCCACTCGTTTCGCAGCAGCGCGGCGGCGAAGCATCTGATCCTGCCTTCCTTCCATGCCATGTCGGCGTTTCACAGCGCCGCTAAGAAGTTTCCGCGCATCTCACGCAGCGCTGAGTCGAAGCAGCTCCCAGCCAATGCCACGCAGCCGATCCTTCTGCTCAACGCCGACACCGACGCGCTGCTGCCCGGAGGTGCAGCCAGCCAGGTCGCCCTTGCCTTCCGCCAACTTGGAGACTCGGTGCAGCTGCGTCAGCTTCGAGGTATCATGAACCGTCCTTCCGCTGTGCTCACGCCGTGTTTGGTGAACAATCTGAAGATGTTCAGGGATCATGGCGTGTGGGCGGATGAGGATCAGTGCACGCTTGACGTCGCCCACAAGATCGACTTCATCAACGGTGCCACCGACATCTACTACGGCACCAGCGACGCCTGGGACTTTGACAAGCCAAACTCTGACGAAACAAACGGCGGTCGTGACGACAACGATGACGAGGGTGGCTTTCACTTTAAGTGGCGTTTCATTGCCCGCGCGCTGCTCGCGCTGATACTGCTTGGTGGCATTGGCGCCGTCGGCTACTTTGCCCTCACCTATCTTAAGGCGAACGGCCCCTTTCACTACAGCCGCGTCAGCGACAACTTTTACGAAAACCTGCACCAATAGAGGTGATAATCGAGGACGCCTCGCTCGCTCTGTGTGCGTGTGTGTGTGTGCGGAGGCGTTGTGCGCACCTCTTTTCTCTGTGCCTGTGCTTTTCCTTTTATTTTTGTTTTACAGCCCCTCCCCTCCTGTCTCTGGCTCTCCATTCGTGAGCTTATATTATTACGATGTCTGCGCTGACGTGTCCCTCTCCCCGAACACGACGCCCGCCGGTCCTATGTCCGCGCCTCTGCTTGTGCTTCCCTCATAACCTACTATGCATGAGAGCATTCTCTCTTCTCGATGGCGAACGATCTCAGCAATAAAAAGAGGTCGTGGAACAGCACACGCGCTCATCCCCTCCTCCCTCCCTCCCCTTTTTCCCCTCCCTTCCTGCACGGCTTTTGACCTTTTCGTTCTTTTCGATGCGTGCATGTACAGGCGTACGTGTGGGATAGCGTCAGGCCGGGCCCACTCCTCTTGTGAAGTTCTCTTCCCAGCATTCTGGCATGGCCGCGCTGCCGATCATCTTTTCACGCCTCTCTACGCGCTGTCGCTGCTCTTTACGACTGCCGTCAATGCACGGGAGCGGCCGGCCAGAAGATGCCATCGTTCCTCGCGCACGCACGGCTTACCGTCATCTCGCACCTCCATTTCGTTTCCAGCTGCGAGCTAGATAATGTGAAAGACACATATGCCTTTCCTACCCTCCTCCTCTTCTTCTGACTTACTGTCGCGCGTGCTCGCGTGGCTCTGCTGCTTACTGGCTACTGTGCGCATTGGGCGAGTCGATACACATGCGTTTTGCGCCCTCTGACTTGCACGGGTATCCACGTGCGTGCACGAACACAGCTGTACCGCCCTGCTCCCTCTCTCTCTTGCTACTATTTTTTGTGGTGCGAGGCACTCACAAAAGCTCACGATCATCTGCCGTTCATTGCAGCTTGTTTTTGCTATCCTTTCTTGCGTTCTTTTTTTTCCTCTTCCACTCGCACTCATCCACATCCACACACCGGCACACGTACGTGCTGCATCGAAGGCGAACCGTCACCATTCTCGCACTCCTCACCCCCCCCTCCGGAGGCGTGAACGCTGGTTCCGTTGCTTCTGCTGCGACTGCTGTTGCCATACCTATCTTGATGAGCCACGCGTCTGACAACGGCGAGGGAAAGGCTGTGAAGTCCTCGCAGCCACCGTCGCTGAAGCGGTCGTCACTGCCACCGACACGGCCGGCGGCTGCTCCCATGACACTCGTCCCATCCGTCGCCTCTGTCAGCTCCAACGGTGTTCATGTTGCAACTTCTGGGAGCTCACAAGGTGTGGCTTCGCAGACGGACGCAAAGACGGCGAGCACCACCGCTGGTGCACCCTCAGATGATTCCGATGGGAAGCCTTCAGAGGTTGATGCAGCAGTCGATCACTCAGAGCACAGCGCTGTAGAGGCTTGCTCATTCCACTCCCACGCCGCCCCCGCTTCGCAAGGCCCTTCATCCGTGCAACAGGCATACACCTTTTCTTCTTCCCTGCCATCGCCGCGGAGCCCCACCGCCGCTGCGGCTCGTGCCGCACCCGTCACCGACCAGCCGGCCATGCAAGACATCGGCTCCTCGACAGACGTGTCCGCCAGTGACGTTGCTAAGTGGAAGGAAAACCGCGAGTACAAGATGCTCGAGCGAGGCATGCACAAGATCCTCTCCGCTATCGACAGCACGCTCTCGGCTGACTGGGCCACGCAAGCCTCCCTGCTTGGCCAGCTTCTGGCGTGCTTAAGACAGTATAAAGGCGTGATTGGTGCGGTAGAGCTGCCAGACGGGCTGCACTTCGCGAAGGCGCTTGGCCGAACTCTCAGCCCGCTGAGCGTGGTCGGCGTGCAGCGAAAGGCGCTAGAGGTGGTGCAGTGCTATCTCGAAATCGCGAATCCCGTGTATCCAATGACGAAGGACCTGCCCTTCGTGCTGCCGGGGCTGCTGGAACTGCTGCCGCAGGCGTCCATGCAGGTAAAGGGAGACATACTCAAGCTCCTTGACCGTGGCGTTGTGCGGCGTCTGCCCGGATCAGCACTGCGCGCGTGCGTGCAGGGGTTACTGACGGCTCTTCTCAGCTGCTTGGAGGAGTCGGAGACGAGCTCCATATACCGAGGTGCCATGGGGCTGCTTGAATATGTGCAGGCAGCCCTCGCTCGCGACGCACCTGCCCCGTCCTTGCCCTCCTCGAGCCAACGAGGCGAGTGGGCGGAGCTGCGGGGTGGTCAGGTGCTAGCAGCGCACATGTGGGTGCTGATCCGTGACGCCTCAGCGCTGCGTTCTCCTGCTCTCAACGTCATGAAGGTCTTCATAGCACAGAGCGGTGGCCTGGCATCCGGCTCTGCGGCCGGCCCCGCTGAAGGGGCTGCAGAAGATGCGGCGGCGGCGGCGTCGACTGCATCGACTCCAACCTCTGCACTGCCGGACTGGGTTGGTGGGGATGCCGCGACGATGGCGTCGGCTCTACTCAACTGCCTGCAGGACACGCAGGAAAAGACCCATCGCTTGGCCCTTGACGTTCTCGTTACGGTGTGCCCACTGACATCGGTGGACTGTGACTCCGCGAATTTCACACACACTCCCCTGGCAGCGTTCTTCGACGGCAACACGAACAAGCACACGAGTGCCTCTGTGGGCGTTTCACCGCAGCCGTGCTGCGGCAATGGCGCTATTATTCCTTTTGAGGTGAAGTCCCTCCTCGTGGCGGCGGCTGTGCAGCTGCTTGGCACGCGGTATGGAACGCCGAGTGTAGCGCGGCGCATTTTTCAGTGGCTCACCGTCAACCCTGGCGTCGGCGGCAGCGTCAACGAGAGGCCGGGCATGGACGACGACGACTCGTCCGACGCCGATGGTGGCGAGCACCACCGCGACGCCCTCAACAGCCGTGCCTCTTCCTCGTGCGTGGCATACGTGCAGGACATCACCTCTTGCGTTGTGTCACGGGGGTTCGACATGGTTGTCGAGCACTGGTGGACTCGCTGGGTCGGAAAGGTGGGTGATGACACGCCTGCGGAGCAGGCGCCGCCGTACGTGTCAGCCGCGCTCTCTGCTCTGGAACACAGTGCTGCCCAGGCGATCAGAACGGCGACCGCGCCGCGGCTGGCGAGTGCGTCGTCGGTTGCGGCTGCGTTGGGTGCCCGCGAGGCAAGCAGCAACTTCATAGCATTGCCGGATGTACCGGTAGGCATATCCGTGCCTTTGGTGTGGGTGCGAGCGCTCCTGGTGCTCTTCCGCTATCGCAGCCGCTCCACACAGGGAGGTGATGGAGCGCTGCTGATGAGTCCAGTCGCAGGGGACGCTGCGACATATGAGGGCGCCGAGGTGCCCATTGAGACAGGCTGCGGACCGTTCCTCATGCACGTGGCGCCTCTTCTCCTTCCTTCGCTGAGCCGCCTTATCGCTGGGGTGTCCTCTTTTGTCGGTGGTTCGTCGGGCGGCGTCTTGGCGGGCGCTGCGGCGGAGATGTGGACAGCAGAGCTTCACGAACTCTTGCGTGTGCTGCCGTGGGGCTTGCTTGTCGAGCTTGACACGTGCGCTGTGCAGCATGTCGAGGAGCTGCTGCGGCCTGTGCTACACCCCCTTTGTGCGTCAGGTGTAGAGGAAAGCGACGAGGCCGCTGCCCCTGCAGCACCTTCCGTGTCTGCGCACCTACAGGCAGTCGCGGCTACTCGAGCACAGAAGCGCATCGCTGCCCAGACAAACAACCTGTGCACGACGGCCAAGGCGTTGGAATCCGTCTTGGTGGACGCGGCTGCCGAGCAGCCGTCACCGGCGCAGGAGTACGTGCGGGCGTCGCTACGGTGGTCGGCGAAGGTCGCGCAGCTTCTGAGTGAGGTGCTGAAAGCTCTGGAGGCGGAGATGCGCGCTGCTGGCGGCGCGACAGGTGGTGCGACGACGTCGAATGAGTCTCTAGTGTGCCAAAGCCCAATGGTTCAGCTGCTGCTGTCCACTGCTAACGGGCTGCTCCGCTTGCTTGCGCAGCGCATGCAGCTGATGGAGTCGATGCTGGACAGCGTCCTTGCCGCGGCGAGCGCGACCGGGACGCCGTCGGTGGTGAACGTTGACTTTTTTTCCGCCTTTGTGAGCGCTGTGGACGCGTGCTTGCTTCGACACATCCGCAGCGCGACTGCCAACGTGACGGTGGCCGCTCTTCACACACCCGAAAGCGACGCCAGCGGGGGTGGACACGGCACGGCGGATGGTGCAGCTGCCACGGCTGCGCTCTTCTGCTTCCCGGAGCATGCGTCAGACCTGCAGGAGCTGTTGGCTCGCATGCACCGCATCACGCTGCGCTTCACGTCCTTTCTGGCCCAGCTGCACCTCCGCTGCCAGCAGCAGGCGGCCTTTGGTGTCCTGTTAGACTCCTCGCCGGAAAACAGCGCCGGGTCGCGAGAGCGTGACTTTGCAGAGCAGACCACAGTCTGGCTTGAGTCGCTGTGCGATGGCGCCGCCGTGGCTGCTGCCGCGGGCGCTCATCTCTTCTTCTCTCGCGCGGTACGGCTGCTTCTGGACGCACTGCTGCGTGCACGTGGGTGTTTGCTGCCCGCGGTGGTCTACAGCACGCTGGAGCTGGTCTGCCCGACCGCGGGTGGCATCGCTGAAGGCGTAGCGTTCACCAACGCCTACCTGCTCGCGCCGGTCGTCCGCTCCCTATGGGAAGGCTGCGCCGGCGGCGGAGACGAGGCGAGCGGCGCGGTGGACATGTGCAGGACGTCGCTGCTGGCGCTCATCGCTGTTTCGCCGGCGTGCTCGCGGTGCTTCGACACGTTCCTGCTCGAGACGCCGGCAGACGCCGCCGTGCCCCGCCTCGTCGGCCTGCAACGGGAGCTCGCGGCGCTGCGTGCCCGGCAACGCCGCGGGCAAAGCCGATCCGGCTCCACTCCGCTGCTGGAAACACTAACTGAGCTTCAGGATCCCGGGGTGCTGTTTCTCGGTCTCTTGACAACCCTTGAATGTCTCTTGTGCGTCCCTAGCGGCATTCTTGCGCACGGTGGCGTGATCGCAGAGCCGACTCGCCAGCTGGCACGTGCGTACGTCAGCCATGCCATTGTGCGCGATCCGTTGAGCATTTTGCTGCCTCTGCACTTCTCGTTCCTGTGCCCGCTGGTGACGGAGTCGGCGTGTAACAGTTCCACGAGTGGCGAGTCGAAGCGAAGAGGTAGGATGGTGGACGCAGCCACCGCCGCTTCATCCCCGCCGCACAGCACCGGCAGCCCGACTCTGTCCACGGTGCCGCTGACGGTGCTGCTGCCCTCCGTCACGGCAGCACCGACCGCAGAGATGACAGGCTCTGTACCTCTAGCGAGAACGAAGTGGTTCAAGGACGTCAGCGGCGCTATCACGGTCGGCCACGGCGGCGTGGCGCCGCGTGGGTATCGCTGCGTAGAGGCAGCAGCGCTGGTGCGCTACTTGCTTGCTCTCCTGCAGCTACCCACCGCGGTGGAGTGGGTGCGACAGTCGATGAATACACCCACCCCAAACTCACTGCGTGTGCTGCTGCGCGCGCTGGAGGACCAGTCGTTTGTGCCGTCCAATGAAGTCGAGGCGACATCTCCGTCGTTGTTACCATCGTCGTCAGCGACGGCGCTGGAGTGCGGAGGGGCGACAGACACTCTTTTTTCCGCCACAGCGCTGCTGCTGCTGAGCCTCGCTCGTCACGCGCTCCTTTCAGTGCATGCTGCGCACATGCGCCGGCAAGACTCGCTGCGCCGCCGACCGTATCTACACTCTCCAGGCGCAAGCCGCTCGTCAAGGTCGTGGTTGCCAAGGGAGGAGTCGGCAGCCACACTGCAGTGGCGCTGCTCTACGTTGCTTGACGCTGTGACGTGCTTGAACCGGCTCTTGGAGGTGAGTCAAACCGGCCCGCGTATGCAGCCGCACCGTACCGCGGTGAACACGTGGCAATTCACCGCGGCTCAACTTCTGCCACTGCTTCGGCTAGCCGTGCAGGCGGATCTGCACGCTGTGCAAGCTGTCCTACTCGACCACATACGCGGCGTCGTGTTCTACCTCGACGACGTGGGCGGCGTGCCGGCTCGGCACAAGTCGCTATCACACCAGGCTGATGCGGTCGACGACACTGTCGCATCGCGGCACTGGCTACCGCATGCGTTCCGGCAGTCCGGACTTGCCGCACACAAGGCCAGTCTGTGCTCCACCGACCCAGCTGCACAGAAGGGTCACAGCACACAAGCGGCTGCGGAGGCGGCAGCGCCCGCGTCTTCCGCGTCAGCTGATGCCGCCCCTGCCTTCAGCCTGCTCCCCAGCAGCAGCGGCACCGCAGTTCTTGACGACCTCCAACGAGCGCCGCCCGCCATTCTGTCGAACAAGTCGCTGTACGCCATCATGGGCGAAGTTGTGGAGCGGGTGCTGAGTCATTGCGGTGCAGCCGCAAGCCCCGCCAGCGAGGTCGACGCTACTCACGCCGACGCCGACGCCGCCGCCGCCTCGCGGTCTCGACGGGAGGAGGAAGACACGTTGGCGTTGTGGCTGCACTTCTACAGCGACATCATGCCATACCTCTATCGCGACCTCGTGCCATCTGCGGAGATGGCGGTCGACGTACTTCTCTGTGCGCTTGAGTTGTCGCCCGGCGCCCGCGCTGGGGACGATGCGACGCTACCTGTGCACTCTTTTAGCAGCAGCGCATCTGCGCAGGCTATCTGCTATGCGACGCTCATCGACGTTGCGCAGTTTCTGTGCAACCTGGCGCGCGTCGCCGATGACGAGAATTACGTGTTGGCCATGCGGAAAAAGGAGTCGATGAGCTGGATCGCGAGCACGTTCACGCAGGAGGATCCCGTTGCACAGGCAAAGAGGGCAACGCTGTGGGACCGCTCCCCGGTGCTCTCCCCGATACGTGGTGCGCTGCCCCGACTCGTCACTGCGGCGACCCGCTGCATGCGTGCCTGTGACGCCGCCGCCTCCGAAGCTGGCAAGATAAATCAGTCTGCTGTGTATGCTATGTGGGCTGCTGACACAGACACAGACGAGGCGCTTGGCTGGGGAGCGGCGACGGCGGCTACAGCAGAGCTGTTGCCGTCGACTGGGCCGGAGACACACCTGCGTGAGCAAGCCAGGCGCTTGCTCTGCTTGCTGAACCACGCTGCTGGCCCCGAGTTTCTGACGGCTTTTCTGCACGACTGGTGTGCCCAGTATGCCTTGAGTTCCACGTGGTGGCTGTTCGAGGACAAGCAGCAGCGAGAACGTCGCGTGAGCCTTGAAGCGGCGCGGCACATCGAAACGGAGTGCGCATCCGATGTGGTGGCGCCAAGGAAGGGCGGCGGCGACACGGGTGTTATCGCGAGCGGCGAGGACGAGTGGGTGGCTGCGTGGAGAATGAAGCGCGAAGCGCAGCAGGCCGCTTGCCTGCTGCTGGCGGACATCGGAGTATCTGTCAGTGAAGTGACGGCGGCACTTACGCCGCTGCTGCGAACCGCCATTAAGGAGGAGCCGCACGCAGAGCCACTTCAGCCTGAGCAAGCTCCTGCTTTCACTGGAAAGGGCGTCAGCGGCGCTGCGGCGTCAGCGCTGGCCCCTCTCGCACCGCGGCCCTCGTCGGCGGCAGAGATGCTGTTTTTCCTGGATCAAGTGGTAGAGGGACACTGCGCAGAGCGGCAGGGCGGGCTTTCGGATAAAGACGCCGAGGCGGTGCTGGCGGTTGTGGCGGATGCCGTCTCGCAGTTTTCACCTGACACGCTTGCCTTCTGCTGCCTATTCCACTTGCTGTACTGTGTAGTGGCGTACGCGAAGGACGAAGGGGCCGAAGGGCTGGGCGGGGCGGAGGTGAGGAAGGCACGCCGCCTCGGAGGGGGAGTCGGAAGACGGCGCCAGCCCAAAGCATTCGGCACCACCACTGCGGCGCCAGCCACTGTTTCTGGCGTGTACCGCAATGGCCATTTCTCATTTGCGCTGTGTCGCTTGTTGGAGGGCTTCCGTGTTCAACCCGTCAGTGCACAGTGCACCAGCTCGCTGCTCTCCCTGCAGCTCCTCTGCCAGACACTGCGTTCGGTTCTGCCATCGTCGCTCGCCATGGTCGACAACGCTGGCCGCGTGGTGGATGCGGCCACGCATGTGCTGCAGCGAGCCCTCCTCCCCGTGTTGCGCCACGGCATCGCCTCCGCCTCGGAGGCGGAGATTGTGCTCTGTGCGCCGCTGGTGTGCGCGTCCCTGCGTGTCTTGCGCGCACTTGTTGCCGGCTTCGCGCCAGATCTCACGTTCGAGCGTCGCGCACAGCGCGACACGGTCTCGCTGCTGTTCTCCGAGCACTTCTTCCGCTACAGTCGCAGCTCTCTGCACGAGTGGGCGCTGCTGCTCCGTCAGTGGGGGAGCCTAGATCAGGGTATCCACAGCCTCATATGTGAGCGCATGGTGCCGTCGCCAGGGCGGCTGTCGGCGATGATGATGTCGCGCGAGACGGAGGCACTGCTGTGGGAGCGGTCACTACGGACGTTGGGTTTCTACACGTACGCCATGCACATCAGCGAGCCACCACCGGCCATGGTTGGCGCTGCGGCAACCACAGGCGGCAGTGTTGGTGCATCGGCTGCCACACCGAGCGTGCCGTTGGCACGCCACGCAGAGTTTGTGCGTCTTCTTCGCGAGCAGCTCACGTACGCCTTTCAGCACTTTTCGTCTTCCGCCATCCCGACCGTCGCCCAGCTGCAACAGAAGGAGGTTTTTCTGCAGCCTGTGCGCGCCGCCCTGTTCGTGTTCCGCGTTGTCCTGCTCTGCAATGTGCGGGAGTCCCTCGTGGCGTCTCTGTGGCCGATTGTTCTGCCCGAGCTGTTCCGTGTTCTTTCCATTCAGCTCACTGAGAAGGGCCCCAACACCGGCAAAGGCGCCGGATCGCTGTCTCAGCCGTCCTCTGCCGACGTTGGTGTGCTGCGCGAGATCGCGGCAACGCAGATGGAGGCGCTGAAGGTATTGGATATGGATTACACGTTGTACCCCGCACACGCATTCGCTTTCCGCTGGCTGTTCACGGACGACACGGCGCTGGAGAGCCTCGCAGCAATGCAGGCGAGAGGGACTGCAGGGCTGCAGGGCGGCTTGCCGTGCTCGAACGTTGCCACCCGCCAACCGGCGGTGAGCCATCTGGAGGTGCTGCGCCTCCTGCAGACATCGCCGCAGACCGTGGCGGAGCACCTCGACGCCGCCACCGTCGTGAACGCCGTGCACGAGCCCCGCGTATCAGCCGCTGCATCACACCGCGACTTCTGCTTGGCTGCCCCCCTATCCTCTATCCCTCGCACATGGCCCACGCTCCCGCGCCCGTCTGCTGCGGACACAGGACTGCGACGCCCCTTGTACAACATCCCATCCATACATTATCAGCGCCTTGATGGCGTTTACCGCGCCGCTCAGGCGTTCACGTTGCTTCTGCAGAGACTAAACATGCATACTCCACACACATCGGAGGCGGCGCGATCGGGGCAGCAAAACGCGGCGACTCTCGCGAGCTTGTGCGTCGCCGTGAGTGCGGCCGTTGGCACGCACAACGAAGTGGACATGGCGTACATTTACGACTTGCTGGAAGCCGATATGACCAGCACTGATCCAGACACGATGCTGTAGAGCTTGGCCATAGAACTCTTGGTCATGCTTTAGGTGTTGGCCTCACAGCATGTGTTGGATCTGCATTGAAGGTGTGTCCCGCGGAGGGGGAGGGGCGGGCGGAAGGTGGGCCCTCCCTTTCTTTTTACTCGCTCGCCACCTGTAGACGACAGTCTGATGCAGCCGCCACTGCTACAAGTAATTCTACTTTCTTTTCTTTTTATTTCTTGGTTGCGCTCATTCACCACTGCCGCGCGTTACGCGAGGACGTGCATGCCCAAGTACGCGTGCCCGCGTTTCAGAGGCGAAGCGGCCTTCTGCCCCCTCCACACACTCCGTGTGTGTGTGTGTGTGTGCGTGTGTGTACTCCTCTGGGATGCCCGTGCTACAAGGAGGAGGATGTAAGAGACAGAGAGAGGCGCACATGTGCCTCACGCTTGGCTTTCGTGCTGTTGATGCCTCCTTTCTGTGGACTGTTGCTGCCACGACCTTGTGCTGGCTCCTCTCCCTTTTTCTCCACAACTCTTGTCGTCTTCGCTCGTTCTTTACGTTGATGTCGTCCAATTATGGGTTGCGCGTCGGCGTGTGCGTGCGCACGAAATGCCCGCTGCACACGGGGGCCCCCTCACCGTTCGCGTGCCGCCGTGCCCCCGCGTGCAATGATGGAGCTCATTTTTTGCCCTCCTCTTACCTTTTGGGTCCCGCCTTAAGTGGCTCCCAACGACACCAAAGTTGGCGTTGGCGAGCGAGTAGGAAAGCGCGCACGCGCTTCATCAGTAGAACGCCAGGGAAGGGACTGCGGCGCGAGATCGGTACGCGTGCCCGAAAAAAAAATCAGACCAGCACAGGGGGCGTGCTGCGACTGCAACAGCTCCGCGCCTCTCTTCCTTTCTCTTTGTTGCACGCAGACACCACCACGAACCAACGTGCACACGAAGTAGGCACACCTACAGGTACGTGGAAGGAGCAGCGGAAGCGAGCGAAGCTACTCGATCCCTGTCTGCATACTTAGTCTCTCTGTCTCGTCCTAAGAGGGGGAGGGGTAGCACAGGAATGAGTAGCGGCAATCGCGAAGGCGGCTGCGGGGGCCTCAGCCGCTCTTCACCCGGCAACTTCACGGAACACCTCCACTCTTCGCAAGGCAACCGCGCCAGCGAGGCAGGCACGGACACCATCATGTCCGGGGGCAATGCTGGCAGCAACGCCGAGGAGCGCGCTGTCGCGTTCGCCACGGCCGATCACGGAGTCGTCAGCCTCAACTTGAATGACCTCTCCAGCGCGCTCGGCGTTCGCAGAGCAGATGTCGTGTCGCAAGGGCTGATGTTTCAGGCCCATTCAGCACCCTCTTCTCGTACTAACCGCTCCCTCCAGGGAAGCGCCCTCCAGACAACGGGAGAAAATCTGCTGAGCTCCTTTCCTGCCACCGGCACCACCGCCGCAGCGGAGACCCCGTTGCCGACCGCAGAGGCTGCTTACAGTCTCCACAACGTTCCCAAGGCTCTTCCGTCGCCGCCGTGGCCAGCGCACTACCGGCGGCGACACAGCACGCTTCGCGGCACCCAGCTAGACCTCGACCCGTTGAGGATGCCCGCCGGAACGATACGACTGTCACCGCCGCCTCAGTCAACATCGCCGTCCCCCTCAATCATCCGTGCGTTCCCGTCGTTACCGCGCCGCGGCACACCGCCACCAGGTCGCGCCAACGCGCTGCGCTGGGCACTAGCTGGCGACAACGGTGCTGCCACAGCCTTTGCCGGCAATGTCCCGTCTTCCATCCGTCGCGCCGGCGCCGGAGCTGCCATGCTCGAACATGAAGCCGCAGAGCGACGTCCGCCAGCGGATGACGAGGAGGAGGTGTCTGCGCACGGCGACGGCGCGCCGCTGCTGAGCGGGATAGCGTCGCTGCAGGAGTGCCGCAGCGGTGCCGCGTCCGCCCCACGCAACACACCAGCCTCTGCCTTTCGCACAAGCGACACGGCAACTTCCCTTCCGCTGTCGCCAACGGACAGAGGAGAGGGGCAGCCGCGTCAGCATGGGGAGCACGAGGCGGTGACGTCGGCGGCCCCCAGCGTTCCCTCACGCCGTGTGCACTTCTCCGACGACGTCATCGAGTCCATTCACGTTGCGCGGCAGGAGGAGGATTACATGCGCCTACTGGTCGTGTACAACCGTCCGTGGTACGCCTACGCGCTCCTTGTCCTCTTCAGTCTCTTCTTCGGGCTGTCGTACGCCAGCGTCATGTACCTGGAAGAGGATCAGTCGGAGCTGAGGGATCGCGCCACGCCGGTGGCGTTTGTGCTCTTCCTTTTTGTAGGGGTGGGGGCCGTCACGCTGACGGCGCACCTCCTGTTGTGCAGGCAGCTAGACAGCGAGGAGGAGCCGAGCTTCATCGAAGACGCGGGCCAGCGGCGGCGGCTACCGAAGCTGTGGTCCTACAGCGTACTTTTTTTTAGCGCATCGGTAGCGGCCATTGCTTTGAGCCACTTCATCAGCTTGACCGTAGCGGTCGTCATGGTGATCTCGCTCGCGTGCCACCTCGTCGCGGAGCTCCACAACCGCGGTGACGGCGGGGATTGTGTGACGCGCCAGGATGCCCTCGGCTGCGCGACGGCTGGCCTTGGCGCGGCTCTGGTGGTGCTCGGCGGTTTATGGCAAGAGATGGCGACCTACCACGCCTCGCTGGGTGAAGCCCTTCTCTCGCTGTTGGGATGGGGGTCGAGCGTGATCGTCTCTGGCGTGTGCTGGGCGTGCTTCACGCGGCAGCTGCGTGAGATGAGCCAGCGTGTGAGCCAGCAGTTCCTGCTCTCAACCTCGCTGGTGATGAGTACAGTGGCGCTTGGCATTGGGACGTACGTGGCAAACGTGGCCCTGACATCTGATGAAGCCAGCAGCGCCGCACTTGCTGGTGTAGCTGCCCAGACCACAGGCGGAGCTGAGGCGGCCAGCGCACTACAGTTGTTGGACCTCGTGCTTCTCCCTTGCCACCGGTTTTTCCCTGATGTGGTGGTGCTGCTCGGTGGGGGCCTCTGTTCCCTCTTGTGCTGGTACGCCTACCACGCCGTGTCCTTCTACGTCGACCACGCTTCCAGCGCCGCGTGCATGGTGCTGGGTGCCGTGCTCTCCGCTGTTCCTCTCATTGTTGCTCGGGTGCTGCGCATCGGGTGGGCAGATGTCACCGCATCAGCATTGCTGCAGGGGTCGTTGGCAGTCATGGTGGTTGGAGTGGTCGCGGTGGAGGCGGGGTCGGCGGTGGTGGTGTGGTCCGGTTTTCGGTATCGTCGCGAGGTGGAGATTCGAATTGTGCTGGAGAAAAGTCGCTTCTCTTTTCCGCGCGCAAACGCCAATGCATAAACTCACGCATTCACGGAAGAGGCACCGACGGAGGAGGGGCGCTGGGCTTGGCCAGTCCTAAGGTGCTATCGCTGTTCTGCCGCCATCTCCCTCTCCTTGTGTTTTGTAGGACCCGCACTAGCCACCTCCAAGCATCAAGCCGGGGCTCGCGTTCCGTGTATCCGCGGTGTGCTTGGTGCTGACAGCGGGTGCATGTGTATGCGCGGGTGCGCGGTCGTGCACCTCCTCGCCCCCCTCTCTTCCATTACATGCTTTGCTTCGCCACTGCTTGCAATCATGAGCGCCTGCGCCGTTCTTACTCGGCGTCTCGTAGACACGCGAGGCGTTCGAGGGAAGCGGAGGGCGAGAGGCGGTACTTCAATCAGCCCACCGGGCTTCCTGTACGCGCCCCCATTTTCCCACCCTTCTCTGCCTCCTTGTAAAGCTGCTGTAACGCACTCTTCTTTCTCTTGTGCCGGCTGTTGTGGAGGCCATGTGTGTGCCAACACCCAACTGCTGCTGCTATATAGGCACATATACGCACATATATATATATATATGCTCAGGTCTAGTTTTTTTTTGTCCGCGTTGCATGATTGCTCGTGAACAGAGAGGGGAGGAGGGGAGCAGACACAACGATCGATAACATGGTGTGTGTCCCAAGCACACATGTGCGTCTATCTCTGAGTGTGTGCGCTGCTGTCCTCTCATGAATGCTGGATGCCGCACAGGCTCTTTCTCTCTGTGTCTATGCCCACCCTCGTTTTTGTGTTTGCTTCACGACTGCTCCGTCTTATCGCTGTGCTGGACTGCTCACTCACACGCGTGCTGTGGTCACTTCCTCCCCCTCGGTCCGGTCTTTCTCTTCGTAGAGCAAGTGCACAGTGCTCTGCTAGCCGCTCTCGCTTTTTTTTTTCTCCGTTGTCCCCTTCCCTTCCCTCCCTTTGCACGTACGCGTGCATGTATGTGTGCCTCCGTCTGCGTGCGTGCTAGTACATCTGTCAACCTGCTCGGGGGTGCGCGCTGGCCTCTTGTGTTGCCTCGGCCTCGCTTCTTTCGTCCCCAGCTCTGCGGTCACTTGCTGGATGAGTCAGACGTCAGATAAAAGAAAGATAATGCTGAGCCGACCATGCTGTGCGGTCGCTGTCGCGGGGCAGTCGTACCCCTTGATTGGCGGGTGTGCTGTTTGTCGATGCGTGGAAACTTTTAGGGAGTGAGTGGGTGCAGGCTTCGTTGAGGGCTCTGCCCACTTTTCTCATGTCTTCCTCTATCGACTCACCCCTCGGGAGAGAGTCAGCCGGCTGACTCCACGACCCTGGTGCACGAGGGGCTCCCCGTCACGACTGCCTCCGACACGCACACATCCCCTTCTCTCCCTGCCTCCTCTGCTTGCTCGGTATCTTCCTCCACCTCTCTCTCTTTCGCCGCATTGCCCGCGCGGTTTCGGGTGGTGGTGGTGGTTGGGGGACTGCTTCGCCGTTGTGCTCTTGCTCACACCAATTTTTCTTTATTTGCTGTTTCGTCGCGGCGGTGTCGGCATGCACGTATGGGTGGTGGCCCGCGCGCGCGTGCGTGTGCACGGAGAGACTTGTAAAGTGGGCAAGACCAGCGCACATTTGCGGCGTGCGCTGGCGAGTGCACACTAGCGAGAGACGCAGCAGAGGACGTCCTCACCAGGGCGCCTTTTTACCATTTTCTTTCCCTTTTTCGCTTGCGACGTAGGAGCACATCGCCGCACCTTCTCTCCGCTCTGCTGCCTCGCCGCGCTCTTCAGCTCTGCCGACATCATAGATTTGTTTCGCGGCACACTGGATGCAGCAAGACCATACACCCACACAAACATACAAAATACAAGCCTCAACAGCAGCTACAGCCAGCCGCTTCGACTAGCCGATCCCTCCTGCCAAAGACAGGGGCACAGCAGGGATTGCGCGTACTAGTGGAAGACCGTCGAGGGGATCGAGGCAGCCACGGCCCCAGCCGCGATATTTGCGAGACACCACCATGGAGGAGGTGCTTGCGAGTCAGCTGGTCGAACTGCGGAAGGAGCAGGGGCGACTGGAGGAGCAGCTTGGCCACACCGCGCTCGGGGTGCCTCGCGGAACGTGTCGCGCCTTCATCACACCCGGAACCGAAACATACGCGGAAACACACCGCTGCGTGCGAGAGCTCACTGCACATGAGGCGAACAGTGCTGCCACCGCTGACGCAGGGGCTGCCGCCTCCACGCGTAGTCGCGGCGGTGGCGACGTACGAGGAGCGCCTCAACACAAAGACGAGGCGGACACACGGAAGAGCTCCCCACAAGCTCCGGCGACCCCTGGAGGGGCTGCCCGCATGGACTCGAGCTATCAAGAACGCCTCAGCGAGCTCGAGTCCCTCAAGCGCAAGTACGAGGCGTACGCCCGGGAGGCCATGAACCAGTACTTCAGCTCCGTGAACGGCTACCAGGGCTACAAGGAACGCCGCGAGAAGATGATGAAGCGCGTGAAGCCGTTTGCGTTCGAGTCTCGCGAGCTTGTCAAGCCGCCGCGCATCCGAGAGCAGCGCGTAGAGGCGGACCAGCGAGCGCGAGATGCCGCTGCGACGGAGCATCGCTGGCATCCGTACAAGGCGACCCCTGTGCCGCCGTCTACCTTCATGAATAAGTATGAGCTGATGGTCGAAGAGTGGTGCCAGCGCAAGGCTGCCATTGAGATGATGTCGCGCGAGCGGGCGCGCATTGCCAAGGATGACGCGGCCTTTGTGCGACTGTCTGCGCAGTCCTTGCGCAGCACGCGGGAAGGGCTTATGGGTGTCGTATACGGGCCTGATGGCAAGCCGGTCACACGGAACGAGCTGCGGCGACGTGCCCGAAGCGCGGACGTCATGAGAAGCCGGCACAAGAGCACCGGGGCACCACTTCGTGAGGTGCCGCTAGAGGTACGGATGAAGCTGTGGCCTGCTCTAAGCGATCACGAGCGGCTTCGGCGCGAGCGCATCAAGTTTCTGGCGACTGTGCGCAAGTCCGAGGTGGACGCGGAGGTGCGCCAAGTGATGCCGCTGCTAACGAGCCCCTCGCCAGCTCGCTGCTACGACGCTGCTAGCCCAGGCGGCATCGACATGGCCGCCTTACTGGCGGCTGCAAACGGAGAAAATGTGGGCGCGGCAGTGCCGCGCTACGGGGTCGGTCAGGCCGTGCTTTCCTCTAAGCGAACCCCATTCCCTACCGCTGAGGCAGGAGCGCTGGCCGCCGCGCTGTCACCTTCCACGGTGCCACCGCCACCGGCGGTTGTCAGTGGTTTGTCTCCGCGCACGTCGGTGCCCCCTCCTCCACCTCCCTGTGTGCCAACACCTCAGCCGCCCACTGGCGCAGCAATGGCGGTGCCGGCGCCGGCGCCGTCTCTGCCGGCTGCCGTTCCTGAGCCGCCCCCAGGTGCCGTGGTGCTGCCGCCTCTGCCAACTGCTCCCACGACGGTTCCCACGGCGCCTCCCCCTTTTTTCCCTACTGGTAGCGCTGTGCCGGCTCCTCCATCAGCCGGGCCGCCGCCGCCGCCAGCGCCGGCGCCGGCTGCCTCCGCGCCCTCGCCGGCGTCGACGGCTGCTGCCGCGGCAACAGTCTCTTCAGCCACAGCAGGTGCAGCGGCGGGCTCGAAAGCAGCGAAGCAGAGCACGCAGCAAGATAGGGAGGCATTGTGGCGCCGCTATAATCCGCAGCTCACCTTCAAGCCGAACGTGCGGCCAGGTGTGCCGAATTTCGAAGCGCTCTGGGCGCACAACAAGGCGACGCTCGCTCAGAAGAAGCTACAACACCCGACGACGGTGCCGCAGCCGTTTGACTTGACACCTAGTGCGCGGGACAACAAAATTGTGGGGCGTCGGCCGGCGCGCAGCACCTCCGCACCCGGGCCGCCGCGCCGCCACGGATCGCCGTCGGGCGGCAAGAGGCGGCAGGCAGCGGACACGCCGTCGATGCCAGCTGGGAACGTAATGGCACTCGCGTCACCGCGCAGCGGCGCTCCTCGCGGCACCCGCGCTCACGCCCTGCGGACGCAGGCGATCTACTCGCACTACGTCAAACAGTCCGAGGAGCAGAGTGTGACGGCGGAAGGAGATGAGCAGTACTGGAAGGCGGTGGCGCAGCGACAACGCGAGGTGCGGAAGCGGCTGTCTGCGTACCTGGTTGACCACCACGCCGAGCACGAACGGGCAATCACGGAGAAAGTGCGGGCTTTGCGTGCTGCCATGCGGGAGAGCGAAAAGGCAGCCAAGGAGCGGCTGGCAGAGATGAAGCAGAGGGTCGCCGAAATGCCGCCGGTGTTCGCCGAGCCGGTGCACCTGAACGAGCAATCCAAGGTGCGCGTGGAGGCGGAGAAGATTGTCCTGCAGTCTCTAAAGGAAGCGGGACTCGATGGCGCCACCATCAAGCGCATCCTCACCTCCCCGCTGGTCGACGCCACGGATGCCGCGACGGACGCATTAGGCGCTGAAGCAGCGGACACGAGTAGGATCGACGGGGATGGCGTTTCGCCCATCGCGGCCGGTGAAGAGGACTCGAAGGCACAAGGAGCACCGTCCAGCGCGGCTGCACACAGTCCCCTCAGCAAACACGCGGAAGCCTCGAAACACGACTCTAGCGGCAGCAGTAGCAGCAGCGACAGCGACGCCAGCAGCAGCCGCAGCAGCGAGGGCTCCATCAAGAAGTCTCCGCCTGGCAGCTCCGTGACCAGAAGATCTTCTTGCCCGTCCGCCTCGACGCTTTCCGTGCCGGCGCCGCCGAAGCCGGTGGTGGCGGACAGGACGAGCGCCCCCGAGTACAGCGACGACAGCTTTGAATCTTCGGATAGCGACTAGGCGCAGCGAGGATCATGCGCGCCGCCCTCTCTCCCTACTTTCCCCGGCTGCTGTGCACCCGCACACTTTAAAGTGGCTGGGGATGGTGGCAACGGATCGAGGAAGCGCACGCGTATGCGTGTGTGCTCTAGCGCTTCTTGCACAGCGATGTGAAGCGGTACTCGCGCTATTGCCTCAAGAAGATGGTTTCTTTGGTTTCCGGTTCTTGTTCATAGATGGCCATGAGGGATGCCGACGCGGTGGCGCCCCTCAGGATACTTGTGTGCACGCGTGCATGTGCATGTGTGCGTGTGTGTGTAAGCGTGTCTTGATTGTATGGTCAGGCTGGGTTGATTGGGTGCCCTGCCTCACATTGTGAGCGTAGCGAACGGCGCGCACGGGCCTGCTTGTCCTTCCATTCGGAGATGAGCATATACGGAGAGGCAAACACACAGACTCGCACACACGCATGCCGCATCATGCGAGGAGGATATGCGTCTTGTACACCGACGCACACAAAGCAGATGGCACCGCTGCATGGCGGGAAAACTCCGTTGGTTGCTACGCCGACGAGAAGTGGGCAAAGGGATGAAGGGAAGAGGGGGGCTGGGTGAGGGCCGCATCGACGAAGCGGCGAGCTATCGCCTGTGCGTTCACCATCTTAACGGTCCGCGCGTCTTATCGGTCGTTTCGGTGGTGATCGTGGCATGCCACATTTTATCGTCGCCGACGCCTCGCTCTCGCGAAGTGAGTGGAGCTAGGCGAAGGCGGAGGCACTGTGGCTAGCACAGAGGAACCGCATTAGCATGTGCAGCTGCTTCCACACACGCCGCACAGCATCCCGCTCCGCCTCCTGCATGGCTTTCGCGCCTCTCCTTTGCTATTCCGACACGTTTTGCTCTTGCGGTGGGCACGACCACCTTCCGCTTGCTCAGATTACTTGATTGCCCGCATTCTTCACGTCTCTCTCTTCTCTGCCCTCTTCTTCGTTCTTCACACGATGCGACCGTGGGCGCGGGCATCAGAGATGCACCGCACCGGTACCCGGCTTGCACGTCATCTGCAAGACGGCTTGCATGAAGCTAGAGTGGATAAAGCATAAACTCCTGCGTAAAAGTGCGCGGGCCGCCGCAGGCCACTGCGTCGCACAATACCGCAGGAGTGCAGCTTCGCCCATTGTGGACGGCGATGCCACCGCCTCCTCGCCGACGGCGTCCGCGTCACTCAAGCAGAGCGCGTACGTAATCGCAGAAAGGATGGAGCCGTCGGGATGCGCATGTCTGCTCGTGGGGCGTCGCCGGCAGAAACCGTCCTTATCTTTGCCTGCAAGCCCGCGTCGTCGTGTGGTGATCCCTGGAATCGTGCCGGGCACGGTGCTGCGTACGCGCGCCTCTGTTGTCGAGTGGATTCACAAGTGCAGGCAGCTTCCGGCTTCCACCGAGTACACGGTGCTGATGAGGAGCGGCAAGCAGGTTCCACGACATGCAGCCGACGCGGGCCTGACAGCGCTGCCTTGCGGACTGGCCGCTGCAAACGCATGCCAGCGATGCCCGTGGATGGCGGTCGGAAACAGCGGCGAGAGCGCTGCGGCAAAGCATACTTGCTGGCGCACGTCTCTTGAGAGTGCGGTGCGAAACATGTGGGCGTCGTCCGCCACTGCGGACGGTGCTGCAACCCTGATCCGCACCCACGACGATGCCATGCGCTGCTGCTCGTTTCTGGAGCCTTTCGCGGTGAAGGTGACACCGAATCGACTCCTGGGCCTTCAGCTCTTCTTTGTGCCACTGGAGTGGGCTGACTCACCGGCGTCGTCGCGCAGCCGTCTCGCAGACTCCGCAGCGCCCGCCTGTGGCACACCCGCTGCTGCGACGGCGGTGGTGTGCATTGAGCGAGAGGGCCTGTCGCGTCCCCTGTCTGTTGCTGCTCACGTTTGCCACAGAGAGCCGGCGTCACCGGCCGCTGCTTCAGGCGGCGCCGCAGAGCTCTCTCCAGAGGCACTCGACCTTGCGCAGGAGTGCCTGCTGGAGTCGCTGGAGCAGAAGCGGCTGGTCCCCGCTCTCCAGCGGTGGGCCACGCAGCTCCCCACCTCCACCCAGGCACGGCTTCTTGGCGTCTTCATTTCTCAGCCGTTCACATGCGCGCCGTACTCAGAGACGACTACATCGCTGCAGGTGATTCTCGTGGTGGAGCGCAACACGGACGTGCTTGGCATGCAGAGCCCTTTGTGCAGCCCATCCCACCCTGCCGACCTCCTCTCCACTGAGGAGCGGCATTTGGTGGAGGTGGTCACCGCGGCGGCGCCGCTGATCTATGAAGTCGAGGTGCTTGTATGGGTGCAGAGCACATGCAGCGAGGCACGGGGGACAGCTGCCGGAGCGACCGCTCTTCATCGACTCTACCCAACTCTCAGTCGTGATGCCTTACCGGCGGATGTGCGGTGCGAGGATTGGCAGAACGGGTTTCCCCTTGCCAAGGTTGGGACGGCAGCGCGCGAGCTGGCGCGCGGTCAAGTGACGCAGACGGTTCGCTGCTGGTGCCACCCGCTGCTCGAGGAGCTGTCGGTAAAACTCCCTCCCTATCACGCGGCCTTGTGCGCTGTGCCTCTTCCATGGTTTGGTAAGGCGTGCCGCCGCCGTCCTCAGTTGAGGCCCAGCTCTGAGCATCGCACAGCGTCGTCCCCTGCACTGGACATCGGCGCCGCCGCTGGCAAAGCCGAGCGCGCATTCGCCAGCGCCTACTCACAGCGGCTTCCGTGGGTTCCGACTTTCTGGCGTCACCCCGGCGCGCTCGACGCCTGCTGCTCCGTGCTCCTCAGCGTCCTCCTTGAGGGCACGATCTTGCCCACCAGGTCAACATCTGCGGTCACCGAGAGCGACACGCCCCATCGGCCAGGGAGCGTTGAGGTGTGCGCCCCTCGTCTCTCTGCGCACTTGTTTGCAGCCGCGGAGGCAGACGTTGGCGCCGCGGCCGGGCAGACGATTCTGGACGGTGCAGTCGTGGCACTCGCGGGAGAGGCGGAGCGCGTAGTCGCTCTCGGCGGGAAGTCGGAGCAGCCCGGCCATTTTGCCACCTGTGGTGCACCGTTGCCACCTAAATCATTTTCTGCATCGCCGGCGCCTCGTCGCGTGCTCGTGTCCGTGCGAGAGGGCGACGAGGCCGCTACAGCTGTGACGACGGCGTTCGTGAAGCAAGTTCTGGGCGCAGTCCATACACAGCCAGCACGCTTGTGCTTCTACGAGTGCACTTCTACCATGAATGCCGCGGCACTCGGCGCGCAGGTTGCCGCGATACTTCAGCACGCGCAGCGCGTCGCTCAATCGGTCTCTGTCGATACCGGCATCGTGGATGTTGATCCGCTCGCCTCGTCGTTCGTAGCGTACGCGTGTGTGTCCGTGCATGTGTGAGGAAACAGCCGAAGAACCGTCGCCGCACTGCTTCGCCGCGCGTCTGCTTTGCCGAGAGAAGGAGCACCGTCACCGGCATGGGTAGGCGCGGCAACGGCTCGTGCCTTGCGTGTTGCCGTGGGCGTGCCCATCGCGCCGCCTACTCCCCCTCTTTGTACGCGCGCGTGCATGTCTTCACACACCTCGCCCGTGTTTAGAGCGGGACGGCGACACGGCCAACACAACAGAAAACGCGTCAGTTGCATTTCGCCGCCACTGGCAGTCCCAAAGCGGGAGCAGTATGGGCCGCTGACACGAAACACATGCCGTAGGAGGACGAGCACATCTTCATGGACCGCTAAGCGTGGCTGCATCGCTCGCCCTCGCCCTTCTCTGCAGCTGCGCAAATGAGCTTTACGAGGCAAGACGGTTTTGCTGCGAATTGCCTCCCCCCCGCGCGCACACCTATTTTCGCTTCGCTCTCTCCATCTCTCCCTTCACCGGACACCCTTGATTCTCACGGTTTCACCCTCTCTGCCACTCACACCATCCATCGCATTGCCCTATCGAGCGAGCGAACGCGCAGCGCTGTACGTTGGTGCGACTGGCACCAGAACTCCTACGCCGACAAGCATACAAAGTCGTATACGCAATTCTTCTTTTCGTTGGACACTCCCTGGCCAGAGACCTGTGTATTTGTGCACTATCCTATCCTCTACGCAGAGACAAGCACACGAGAATGTACCGTGCGTCGCGCCGCTTCCTCCACACACCGTCGATTCGGTTCACGTACGCCCTTGCCAAGAGCTGCGGAAGCGCCGGCGGTGCAGGTACAACGGCCTCCCCAAGTGCGGGGAAGAACGCACCTAGGCAGACCATTCTCGAGTCCTTCGACGAACTTCCGAAGCACCTCCGCCCTCATGTGTTTGAGGAGATCGAAATCGAGACGATTCACATGGGTGGCGCCGCCTCGTACGTGCCGAAGCACCTCCAGAAGAAAAAGAAATAGGCGGCAGCGGCAGTGCTTGTCACTCGCCGACGAGCGAACGAAGGAACGGGGTACAAGCACACACGTACACACACACACACACACATACGCTCTCTGTGATGCACATCTGCCGCTTTCCCACGTGCAAAGGTACCGACGAATGCTCGCGAGCCACACGGAGCGAGCGGCGCAGGGGTCAGCGCAGGCGCGGTCTCGCTTTCCCTCCATGCCCGGCATCCGACAACACTCCTGGTGCGATGAACCCACTCGCAGACTTATCGACACCGCTGCACAGCTATCGCAGAAAAGTCGTCGCTGTGCTTTTCACCTCTCCCTCCCTCTTTCGTCAAGCCGCCCATGGAAAAGGTGAAGACGCAAGTGGACGCGAGGGGCAGTGGACAGGCCAGCTAGCGCGACCGTTCCCAGCGGGGCAGCAGAGGGGAAGGTTAACACGTACATATATATATATATAAAGCGCCTTGAATCTTTTTCTGTCGTCATCTCGTGTACTCGTGCGTGCGAGTGAGTGCCGACTGCACACTCTCGTCACTTCGCCATCAATCAGCCACCCTCTGATTGTGCGTGGGTGCGCTGCTGTGCCGTTCACAAGCGGTTACGACGGTGAGTTGTTGTCATGTGAGCGTGTCTTACGCTGAAGCAAGTTGATCTTTCTTGTCTTCCTCTCTCTCTCTCGTGCTTGCTGTTGGGTGCGCGCGCTGGCGAGTGTGCGTGGGTTTGTGCCTCGCCTCTGCAACTGCGAGCCGAGGCGAACGACGAGACGGGCAAAGAAGGGAGGTGGCGCGCGTGAGGCGAGGGGCATTTTGCATGGATGCATCGCAGAGCGCCCCTCCCCCAACGGTGCCGGTGCAGCAGCTTTACACTGCATCTTTCCTTCTCTGACACCGGCGCCAGCAGGGCCTCAAAGGCACATACCCTTTTCGGAGTGACGCCATCGGGCGAGTGGCAGGTGTGGAGAAAAAGGATAGTTTGCTGCTTCGATCTGTGTTGATGCAAGCAGCTGCTCGAGGGGCACTGTCACGGCAGCTGATGGACACACACACACACACACACAGGGCCGCCCTTCTCCCTTTTCAAGAGATGTCGGCTCTCTTTTTCAGCGGACGAGCGCGAGCAGTCGACCGCAACTCTGCTCTCTTCCTCTCCTGCCGTCTGTCGTCTCCCACTCTGCCTTTTCTCTGCATATGCTCACCATCTGACTCCTTCTGCGTGCGCCACGTACCTAAAATCCTCTGTATATGTGTGCGGGGCGGTGAGGGGGCCCATCGTCTTGCAGAGCATACACTTCCTTCCACTGAGCAGGACAGCACGCGAATATTCGGCGTCCGAGTGCACTGGACATTACTTGCTCCACTCTGAGTACCGGCACAAGCGCTCCTCAGGAGACATACGCCTGGGGGTCGCAGAAGGGCAAGGTTTCCAAACGCACTGCTGCACGCCGACGACACTCCCCTTACTCACACTCACCCTACAAAGCAAGATCGTAGGCGGTCCGCGGGGCGCGGGGGGCAGCAACAGGTATCGAAGATTACCCTCCTTTTTCCGCATCCGACCAAGTAGAAACCCCAAACAGCACTGTGCACGCTTGCGATGAGCACAACGCGGCGGCCCGCTGGGCCCGGTGGGCTCAGCAGCAACAGCGTTGTTGTGCCGCGCGCGGGCGGATCGCTGAACACCACACCACGCTCCGCCACGCATCTGGCCAGCACCGACACTAGAAAGGCGGACGGCAGAGATCTGATTGTGACGCGCGGGCTGCAGCAATTGCTGGAGAACGAGCGCAAGCACCGTCAGGCCGAGGAGAGCATGCTCGGCCCCGCGCTGGGTGGAAAGTCAAAGGCGAAGGGGCAGCGCCGCAGCGTTGGCCAGGCACCCAAATTCATTATCTGTTACCTGTGCGGGCGGCAGTTCGGCACCGCCAGCATTGACATTCACCGACCCCAGTGTTACCTGAAGCGACTGATTGTCTGGGAGCGTGGTGACCCGGCTATTCGCGGCCCGAAGCCGTTGAGCCCGAAGGAGCACGGGAAAATGATGAAGGCGCGCACGGCGAACGCGGAGGCCGCTGGTGGGCCCGCCACAGGAGGCGGCTACTCCTGCGCCGGTCGCATTGGCGGCGGCGGATTTGGGAGGCAGGCACCTTTGAATGACGTGGAGCTCTACAACCAATTGCAGATGGAAGCATTCAACGACACGGCGCTCTCGCCCTGCCCTAACTGCGGCCGCACGTTCCTACCAGACCGTCTGCAGGTTCACCTGAAGAGCTGTAGGCCTGGAAAAACGGCAAAGCCGATCCCAACAGCCGCCTCCCGTGTTGCTCCTCCCGTTGCCACGCCGTCGGCGCCGACTACAAGCGCCTCTCCCGTCTCGGCGAAGGACAGACGCATCAGGGCGGCAAGTGCGTACAAGGTACCCGCAAACGCCGGCGCGGGTGACGTGGCCCGTGGTGCCGACCCCTCTCCCAAGCCGTCAGACCACACCATGTCGAGCTACACCCTCCCGAACGAGGAGAACGCGGAGGACCAGATGCCGCCCACCAACGCGTCGTCGTCGCGGAATCCGGGCCGCGCCGGGAGCGAGTCGAACACACGCGTCCTCGCTGGTAACGCCCCGAACGGTGCAGCCGCAGCTCCCAAGGCACCGAGCCGCGACGTAATCGAGTTGCTGGTTGAGGTGGATGTGGAGGACACGAATCCGCCCTCGCTGCGTGCCGACACCGAGCAGCGCCTCTCCTTCGTGGCAATGACGGGTGCCGACCCGGATATGCTTGGCTCCTCGGCGCCGAACCGACCGGCTTTGATGGAGCCGAGCGTGGCGCCGCCGCCCACCTCCTCGCCCCCGGGCACAAATGCGCACGCGAACGGCAGCGGCAGCAACGGCGCCGGCAACGCGCCCCTCTCACAGAGTACTTGGCGAGATAGCGCGGCTGGAAGTCAACCGCAAGGGCAGGGCACGCCTAGCACTGTGCGCGCTGCGGACGCGTCTGGGGTGACAGAGGAGAAACAAGCCGAAGACTCCTTCGGGACAAATGTGCACTACAACCCCGCTACCGAGCATGACCTCGCCGTGCGCGGCGGCCTTGAGGGTGGCGCGGAGGGGGAGCACAACATCGCTAAAAAGATTCGGCTGAATAACGTATCCCATTTCAAGAACGTGCCGTCGCGGCTGAATTTGCAGCGGCAGTCGACGGAGGCGGATCTCGTGCCGTGCACGTACTGCGGGCGCAAATTTCTGCCGGAGAGGGTGCAGAAGCACGAGGACTGTTGTATCGATCGAAGCAAGCCTTTGGCGGCGCGGAAGGGCGGGACGCTGCCGGTGCCGCCGAGCACGGGTGCAGCGACCCCAAGGCGTGCGAAGCTGACACCGGCAGCGCCGGCCGTCGAGAGCGCTGCGACGGGCAAAGCGAAGTTTTGCGGGGGCTGCGGCTGCAAAATTTCTGAATCCGATCAGAAGTTTTGCACCGAGTGCGGGCACAAGCTGTAACTCGTGTGTGATCAAGAGTGGGGGAGGTAGATGTAGGGATGAGGCGAAAGGGCAAGTAGGGGGGGGGGGAGCCAGAAAAAGAAAGGGCTAGAGCCGAGAGCAGGGAGTAGTGGGTGAGGCGTGTGTGTGTGTCTCAGGCGCATGGATGGTAGTTGCTGCGTTCACTTTTGCCGCGATGCTTTCTCTCTCTCCCTGTCTGGGCTTGCGATCTGGCGCCGAGCCCAGACAGGTTCGTTCTCTCACTTCCCGTTGCGTTTATGAGCGTCTCTGGGCGCGTCTGGCTCATCTTTTTCTTTTTTTTTTGGCTTCAAGGACGATGAACGCCAGCGGACGTGTTGGGTATGTGTGTTCGCTTGTGCGCGTATTCCTCGCCATGCATGCGGATGCGTACGGGCATTGATGTTCACGTGTGGTTGCCCGCACGCGTCTCTCCGCGCCCTCTTGCTGCCTCTGGACACCGTGGGCGAGAATCGCAAGTGCACCACCGGAAGGAATACGAGCGACTCCATTTCTTGCTAACGCGTCTGCATGGGCGAGCTGCATATGGGATAGGCCAGCGCCCGCAGTCGACCTTCTCTTTTTTTTTTGCTTTCCTTCTCCGCGCCCTTGTTTTTTGTATTTTTTTTTTCCGTTGTCGTCGTCAGACTCTCGCCCGCGCTGGTCTTTTGCCGTCATGTGGCGTGAGCATACGTGTGTGTGTGTGTGCGTGCACGTGTCTTGCGTAGGTGTGCTTTTCTCTCACAGTGTGTGCGCATGTGCACACACACACACACACATAGGTATATGTATACATTTAAATGCATGTCTCTCTCTCTTTGTGTGTGTGCACGTTTTTGTCTGCGTCCCCTCCGCGGCCTCCTTTGTCTTACCTGCCCTCTCCCTCCCCCCACGCGCTGCCCATCTTCCTATTCGGGCCTCCCTTGCGCTCACCAGGATCTTCACTCTCTCTGCCCCTCCCCTCTCTCTTTCTCCTGTTTTGCAGTGTTCTGCGTGCGTTGTATCGTGGCATAACACGCGTGCATGCACTCCTTTACACTCGCACAGGCCACTGACCCTCACCGCCGCCTCTCTTTGTACAAGGTGCAGAGCATCACCTCCGCTAGCAGGCAGACAAAACACCCCCTCCCAGAGCATGCGGTTTCCCGCGTGTGTGTACGCCTGCACGTGTGTGCATGCCCACATGTATGCTCATGTTTTTTTCATAACTCATTCCAACACACACGCACATCAACGTAGAACCCGGGGCTTCCTTTGTTTTTCTGTTTTCGTGTGTTTTGTTCCCTCTCCCCCTTTTCCATTCTCCCTCAGCAGATGCGCGTGTAGCTGCGCATGTATTCGCATATGTGTCTGTGTGTCGGCGCAACGGTATACGCTCGAATGTGCGGGTCGGAATCGAAGCGTGGGTGAGATTGTCCGTGCTGATGTGTTCTCACGTGCGTGTGTCACTGCTCTTCGTACCTCCCCTATTGCTTCATATATATTTTCGCTTGTGCTGTTGGTTTCGTAGCCCAGCTGTGTGAAAGTGAGGTGGCAAGCAACGAAGAAGCGGAAGCGTGCACACTACAGGCGTGCAGGCTCTCTCTCCTTCACGCTTCTCACGGTTTTTGATCAGTCGCGACGGAGCGATGATGTCTATTGGCAACTTTGCATGCACATCAGGCAAACCTCACACATGGACAGGCCGCGCTTTTGGCGTCCGACTCTGCTGCGTTGCCCTCTTCTCACCTCATGTGCGCGGAGCAGTGGCGACGGGCATTATGTAAGCAGTGTGGGAGAGGTGTGGAGGCAAGTGTGATTTCATGTGCCCTGGCGCCACAAAGAGCATCACTGATCTGAGCCGATAAAAAAAAAACGACTCTGCTTTTCCACCCCTCCGCAACCCCGACTCTACTCTTTCCGTCTTTTCGTGCACCGCCGTGCTCTTTACTTCCTTTTTTTTTCCTCCCTCACAGTGCGTCGCACGTAGTCCCTCTTCCACTGCCCCGGGGCTCTTTTCTGTGCATCTACGGCCACTCTGCAGCGGCGCGCAAAGATGTCTCTCGCACCCAACACAGGCTCGGTCGAGCTGAAGGCCTACAGCGCGCATGCGTCCCGCCTGCTTGCAAGAGGTGAGCGGATTGACAAGCGCGCCTTCGACGAATGCCGCCTACCCGCCATTGTACGCGAGGAGCGCGTTGGCGGCGCTGCCGTGGCTGGTGGGACGGACGGAAGCCTGCAAAGCCCCGCAAGCAGCAACATGGCCAGCGCCTATACCGTGTCCGATGGCAAAAGCCTTGCCGCGGTCATGTACACGGACGCGTACGGAACGTGCATTCAGTGCACTGTGCAGGGGCTGCTGGGCCCTCCTCGCCCCGAGCACCCAGCGGCCGGCCGACTCAATGTGCATGTTGAGGCACCGTTTGTCGAGCACTTGAGTGGCGGTGGAACAAGCACCAACTACCGCTCCTTTCAGTACATGATTGCGAGCGGCAACGCCGATCTGCCGCTACGGCAGCTGGAGGGCCACATCGGCACCGTGCTGGACGGCTGCTTTGATTTGAGCCAGCTGAGCATCTACGAGGGCGAGGCGTGCTGGGCGCTGAACGTGAGCGTCCTTCTCTTGAGCTTTGACGGCGGGCTGCGCGCCGGCAGTCTCCACGCAGCCCTCGCCGCGCTCCATAAACTGCACCTGCCGCGGACGCGACTGCCCAATGGCGACGTTATCGAGGGACGCCAGGTGCAGCTTTCCTGCATGCCGGTGGCGTGCACCTTCGGGTTCTTGGCGGGCGCTCAAGTGCGGCTCGTGGCAGACACCACGGCCATCGAGGAGCATATTGCGGACGGCCTTATTACAGTGGTCGTGGACGAGGCGGAACGGATTGTTAGCGTGCACCACACCGGCCGTTGCCCGTTGCTTGCGCAGGCGCTGACGGCCGCCGCTCAGCAGTGGACAGCGGCCTCTGGCGCAATGCGGAAGGCTCTGTACGGATAGTACCGCTGAAACTCCGGTGTGGCGGCTGCTTCTTCCCTCTCGCTGGTAGACGCGTGCGGGCACATGCGTGCTCATATAGCCGAGGCGGTGTGCTCCGTGGAACGTCGATGCCGCGCGCACGCTAAGGGAGGGGACGTGGCTGCCCGCGGCAGACGCGTCTGTCTGGTTGCTAGTGCTTCGGCATGTCGCCGCGGCCTTTTTTTTAGGTGCCCGCGTCTTCTTGTACGCCGTGTAACTCTCGCGTAACGCTCTTAAAGAACATGACGAAATCCGACGCGGAACAGAGCGCGCATTCACGCGCGATTGGCAACCCTTCATCTCCCTTCGCCACATACGGGCGAAAAGGCGTCAGGGTGGTACGTCTCTCATTCTCTGCAGAGGGGTGGGGGGCGGGAAAAGCGAGGGTGGATAGGCCAATCAGTAGAGAGGCGAGAGGGAATCATGGTGGCAGATAGTACGGTCAGCCGTGGCCACGCGCCCGTGTGCCTCTCTCCTCTCCTCTGTCTTTACAGGTCTTCGCCTGCCTCGTTTGGCTCAGCGGCGTCAGACGCCGACAGCGCGCAGACAGATGCCCTTTTCTTCATGCGGAGCGCACGCCTACCCTTGTGCGCTGCCACCCCCCCTTGCGTTCTTTGCTTCTTCGCCCTCCGCTGTTGGTGTGGCACGCCTTTCTCCTCTCCACTGCCTTTTCGTGTTCCACCCGCCCCCCTCCCCCTCCAGTTTTTTTTGTTTTTTTCGGATCATTCCACCTCCCTCCCGTCCACGTACACCGTCGTCCGTGCGCGAACCGATGCGAGAAATACGTTCTACGTGAAGAAGGAGGCGGGGGGTTTGAATGTGCCCTGAGCGCCGGCGCCGCTTCGCCCACTGACGCTCACAAACGCACGGTAGCGAAGGCGTGCCTCGGCCATGAGGATGCCGGCGACGAACCCTCGCGCGCCCTCCCCTGTGCCCGCTCCTTGTGCCTCCTTCCGAGGCCGGCAGGTGAGTGCGCGTCCGTCCCTGCGAAGAGGGACCTCTTTCTTGTGTCGCGTCTGTCTGCTCATCTGATGCGTCGTTGTACGCTCTTCGTGGGACACCACGGTGCGACGAGATCCGGCGGGGAGTGCGATCGGGTTGTGCTCTCTGTCTCTCGTCCCAGTGGAGGCGGTGGCGTTGCGCTGCCTGCCGGTGCTACTTCCAGCGTCGATTGCCGTGGACGCGGAGGGCCCCGCGACCTTGTGGCCTCTTGTCTGCCGTTGTGCCTCGACCGGCCGTGTCTTGAGGGTCAGCCCCGCCCGTGCGACCGTCTGCATGCCTCCACGTGGCGGTGCCGGAGGCTGGAAGGGCCCGCGGCTCCGCGCTGTCGCCCGTACACAAGCACAACATATATGCGTATCGCGGTGCTCCTGAGTAGGACGCACTGTACTCCTGGCGGTGCAGCCCTCGGCGCGACTCTCGCTTCTTCCATCTCTGCCCCACCCCCCTCCCCCTCTGTCTCTCACGCCTACAAAGGAAAGGGAAGCGCTCGCTTAGGCATCGACAGCTCCCGTTTCGCTGGTGGGTAGAAACGCGCGTGTAGATCACCCGAAGCAGATACGAAAAAAAAAGGAGCGCACAACGGCACAGGAAATCGCACCCAAAGGCCAGCAACGATGGACTTGGCGGACGCCGATCTTCAGAACTACCAGCTGGCACGCCAGCTGCACATGTTGCCGCAACTGTACGATGTTTTTGTTTCGCAAGTGATGTGCTACCCGATGTTCTACCAGTCACTCCACCCTGCTGTGCGGCAGCTGGTGTGTGTGGTCTTGCTGTCGCTAAACCGCCGCTTCAACGCCAGCGCGGGCGCCACGGGAGAAGCGCCTGTTGCGCGGCGCTACCAGGTCGACAGCATGCGCCTGGTTCTCGCTTTTCTTTCGTTCCCGGAGTACCACACCGATCGAGTGAGCTGCGCATCCCGCCTCATTGCTGCCGCTCCGCTGAGCAAGCTGGAGCTGGGCACCCCAACGCAAGGGGCTGACGTCGCCCCTTCGGGGAGTCTTGAAGGTACACCAGCTTCCATGACTCCGCAGCGCGCGGGCCCGGCCATCGCCACTACGACACCGTCCGAGCTGCTGTTAACACCACGGGTGGTAGAGGACGCGCCATCCGGAAGAGCATCCGGCAGCGCTTCCCCGGCCAGCAAGCCTGCACATCCGCCGACGGCAGCCGCGGCGGCTGCCGTGACGGGCGTGATGTCGAGGGCTCTTTTTTTTATCCGCCCAACTGCGGCGACGGCGCACGCAGACCGCACGGCCCCGCACTTCGGCGAAACAGCGCACCTCTACGTACGCATGGTGCACCCACATCAGCTCAATGAGGAGTCGCTGAACCCGTACTTTGGCCGCTACGGACAGGTGGATGTTACACCACTACAGCGGATACCTGTGCAGCAGTACGTGCAGTACCTTGGAGAGACTGCCACGGAGGCGTTGCTTCACCTCTTCCCGTCCACTGAGTCGGGCTACACGCTCTACGTGCAGGACTTCATCATCACCGTTGATTCCCATCAGAACGCGCTGTACGCGGTGCGCCATGCGTACTGCAAGGAGCTTGTCTGCATAGCCCTCCACGACGCGACCGCGGGCGGTGGCAGCAACACTCATTGCTTGGCAGACGTCAACAACTGGATGCGGCGGCACGCGTTTGTGTGGCGGCTTCACGCCGATCCTCGCGCCGTCGCGAGTGAAGCGTCGGCCGCTGCAGCCGCTGCTGCGCACTCCTCCGCAGCGGCCGAGAAGCGGCGCAAGCGCGCGCGTGCGCGGCGTCGTCGGCACGAGCGGAAGATGAAGCGCCGCTCCATCCTCGGCATCGCTGCCGACGACACGTCGTCCACGCCATCATCAGAGGAGGAAGTCACTGGGAAGGGTGCAGGCAGAAGCGCCAGCAGCAGCAGCAGCAGCAGCTCTGACTCGTCTTCTTCCCCCACAAGCGATGGCGACAGCGCAGAGGACGACTTGGAGGGCTTCGTACCGGACGTTGTTCTCGACGGCTTCCCTTACTGGACGACGGAGGACCAGCTGAAGGTGTTGCTGCAGCAGTACGGCACCGTCGCGGAAATGCGGCTCTCCGTGGACGACTTGTCTGGCGCTTTCACTGGCTGCGTACTGGTGCGCATGGCATCCGTGGAGGAGGCACTGACCCTCTCTCGGGCGGTGCACAATACCCTCTACCGCGGCTATTCTCTCATCAGTGGCGTGGTGAACGAGCGGCTGGAGGTGGTGGCGCTCGAGGATGGCGGGGAGGTGCGCATGCAGTCTATGCCAGATCAGGTGCCGCCCGACGTCACGCTGAACGAGCGTATCTGGGTCTGATGGAGGGGCGGGGAGGGTGGCAGAGCCCGTATGTGGCTGGAGGAAGAATAATTTGGATGTAGTGCGTGCGGGCACTCGTGCGTTGTGAAGCGCACACCAATAGCCGCATTTGCGTGACAGGGAGCGTGCAACGCCCAGCAAGCGTGGGCCTCGAGGATCTCCACTACCGGTAAAGGACTACCGCCAGGAAGCAGGAGGAGGAGACGGCGTTGGAAGCACATCAACTCTCCCCTCACTTGGAGGAGGAAGCGAGAGGGAATGCTCACGTGGGGCGAGGATGAGCGGGCGACACGGGACAGAATGTGTCGCGCTACCGCCATGCGGATGCTCGCCATGATCATTGGGGCCATCCGAGAAAGCGGCAGATGACGGCGGAGGATAAGGACGGGCGGGCTCACAGCGCCGGGCGCTGCTTCCCCCTAGTTGGTCGTTCCCTGTCTCTCTCTCTCTCTGTGCGGGCGCGTGTCTGCCCGTGTGGCGCACAGGCAACCACGTCACGGAGTGGGAGCCGTGTGCGTGCGCCTTCAGCTACGCCGGCAATGGCTGATGTATAACCTGTCTTACAGCCGTGCGCGCACCAGCGCCTGCACCCGCGCGCCCTTCTTTCTCTCCACGCTATCCATCCTCCTCCTTCATGACGGCCCTCTCTCTCTCGCTGACGCGCACGTGCCGCTTTTTCACCGTCCTCACCCGTCACCACTACAGCGGCGTGACCTCTCACACGCCAACATTCGCCATCACCACGCACCCGCTCATTTGTGCGCGCCCTCGTTCGTTTCCCTTGCCTGTGGTCGTTGCGCGTATATTGGGGGTGGGGTGGCTCTGGTGTCTGAACCGGGACCACACACCAAGAGGGCCTTCTTCACACGCGCACGTGCATGCAGGCGTCTGCGCACAGACGTACCGCGTTGATCGGCCGTGCGTGAGTGGCCGCATCCCTTCCCACGCACTCGCCAGCACACACGTACAACACATACATCCACGAGCGTGCGCCATGTCTGCCGAGAAGCCAAGGAAGATACACGCGAAGCGATCCTTCTTGGAGCCGCTGTGCGCGCCGGAGCCCCTGACGCCCTCAAATGACAAAGGAAAGTCTTCGGCGAGTGCGGTCAAGCCGTGGGCACCGACAAGTGCTCTGGAATGGCTACAGCTTGCCTCGCACCTTCTCATCGCCAGCGGCGGCAACGTTGAGGCAGAGGAGCGCGTGCTGATGGTGTGTGAGGAGGCCGCGAAGATGCTGCTAGAGGAGGACGCCAAGATCCGCGCCAGCGCCCAGTCCAAGGCGCCGACGGTGGCGGAGGCGGAGGCTGCCGTGTACAGCGCCAAAGAGGGTGGCGATGCACCTGATGCAGTGGAAGGCAGCGCGGCCTCTGACGACGTTGTCCAGAGCGTTGTCGCTGCCGCCGAGGAGGAGCCTCCATCGACCGAGCGCCTGCAGGCCGCGTACTTGCTCACGGCGGCCGCGGTGGCTGCAGCAGAGGCGCACCGGCTTCCCGCGGCCGAGTCCGCCGTTCGCTTGGCTCGTGCCGCAGTTGAGGCGTACCGCTGCCCAATGACTGCCTGCACGCTGGCGATGGCCTGTGTGCGGTGGGGGATGACGAGTCGCGACATCAACAGCCGCGCCGCGGCCTTTCAGACGGCGTTTACCGTAATCACCGCAGCAAGCAGAGATATACTGGAGCGCGAGACGCTCCCCGAAGAGGATGCTGGGTACGTACTGCGCATGGCGTGGATGCTCGTCGGCGTTGGCGCCGCGGACAATGCCCGCAATCAGCTGATGGTGGTACTTCAGCACAACCCAAAGAGCTACATGGGGCTGCTGCTTCTGACCCTCCTGCACGCCGCGGAGGGCGACTACGATGACGCTAACACGGCCGTCATGCATCTGCTGAATGGGTACCCGAACGACGTGGTGGCAATTGTCGTCCACGCGGTGGTGCAGCAAAAGTGCCGGCTGCCAGAGCCCACTGATGGGCACGGCAGGGACGCGGCCGCGGAGGAGCTAGCGGTGGCCATGGCGCGTATCGCAACGCTCGGCGACGAGGCCGCCAGCGCAGCGACGGCCGCACTGAAAAAGAAGTCACTGAAAGGGTTGTGCACGCACTGCGCGCCCGACGAGGACGTGGAAGGGGGCCCGAAGCACTCCTCCGGCGAGCTGAAGCGGCGCGTTGTGGGGCACTGGGCACTGCTGAGTCACGTTGCCACGCGACTCGAATGTTCAACGGTGGCGGAGGTCGCCATAGAGGCGGGCACGGCCGCCGTTGCACAGAGCAAGATGCTGTATCGGCGTTCTTTCGCCGACCTGCAGTGCAGCCAGGCGCGTCTCTCGCTGATCCGCCTCAGGGAGGCCATCGCGGGGCAGCAGGTGCATCACGGCGGCGGCCCGTCTGTGCCACTGGTACGTGATGTGAACCTACTAGGCACCCTGGACTTCAACGCCGCCGCCTCTTCTGAGCTGGCGCGCATGGTTGCCGGCCTGCCACTCACCTCCGGCGTTGCAGATAAGGTGCGCGGCTCGTTTTCGCTCTTCCCCGGCTCGGCGATGCAGCGCTTGCTGCCGTCGAGGCTGTTCGATGCCGTTGCGTCGACGCTTTTGGCGGCGGTGGAGGCATGCCCAAACCACGAGGAGGGGCACACGCTGCTTGGTGTGACGCGCCTCCTGGAGGCTTCGCAGCTCGACTTGCCGTCTGACACTCGCCACAATCGGCTGCAGGAGGCTGGGCGGCACTTTATGAACGCCATGCGAGCCGACGCGGCGATGCCGGAGGCGTACCTTGGCGCCGGCGTCGTGGCCGAGGCGCAGGGCGCCACAGGCGAGAGTTTTGACTTCTACACCTCTGCTGCGGAGGTGTCGGTGCAGGCCCCGCTGATCCCTTGGCAGTACTTTGACTACCTTTATCAATAGTAGGTACCGGCGGAACACGCATCAGCTCTGCATGCACGCATCATGCGTGCATTATTGTGGGTTCGTGTCTGCGCTGGCTGCTTCAGCTCAGGAAACGCGCTGCTGGACCTGGAGAGGAAGAAGAGAGGCAGAGGAGAGTACGCCGCGGCATCCTGCGCCTTTCTTCCTCTCGCTGCACTCTGTTGGGCGCTGCACGTTTATTGACGCCCACTTTTTTTTTGATTGCTTTCGTCGGTGTGCTCGGTGCCCCCTTCCCCCCTCCCGCCTTGCCACGAGTGCGGTGTGACCGAAATGGTGCACTCGTGCATGATGAGGAAACTTTGTGCTTTCGCGCGCTGATGCATGAGGTGGGATGCTTCCGTGCCCCTCGCTTTCTCGCTCTCGTGATCGACAAGGGGCGGGTGGACGCACTATCCGTCTCCGTGCGTGGAATCCCAGGGTTCAGTACCCTTCCCCCTATCTATGCCCATGCCGAACCGCTTCTGGTGGTGAGAAGGCCAAGCACCTACGAGGTAGGGAGGAGGTCAGCTGGATGTATCGCTACTGCGAATGCAGGCGGTGAGGTCCTTGACGGGCGTTGCGTCGGGAAGACGTGCAACAGCGAACCGGCTTGTGCGACCCACATGATGGGCGAAGTGCCACCGTGACTCGAGCGCATCGCGCCCGCCCCTCACACTGCCCGCTGGTGTGGGGAGCCGGTCCCATCACGGGAGGCGCGCCACGCGACGGCCCGCAAAAAGCAGAGTCGGCAACACTTGCGGTGGAGACTGTGCTTTCCGATGACGGAGTTGGCGCATTGCTGGAACGGGCGCGTCTACGGCTGCCTCGCACGGCGCGATGAGGCCCTGTCGCAGGGCTAGAGGTGGAAGGGGTGAGGTTTCTGCGGATGCTTTTTGGCAGAGTGAACACGTTGAAGGAGAAAAATAGAAGCAAAAAAAAAAACATCGCTGTCGTCCTCGTTGTGAGAGGGAGGTGCCGTCGCCTCTCTCTCTCTGCACGGAGGTGGCCACGTAGGGTGGCCGATGCTGTGTACAAGCTGGTTGGGCAGGGAGGGGGCAGTGTGTGTGTGTGTGTGTCTGCACCCCTTCTCCGCAGCTCCCAATCGTTGATGATGACGCTAGTGCGTGCAGACAGACAGCTCTGCGTGAGCAGCGGAAGGAAAAAGACTACTGCAAGAAAACAAAGGCAACATTTCCTGTGGATGCTTGCACAGCCCTCGCATTGCCTCCGAGTGAACGGATTCTTCACAACTCGTCCGCAGGAGTGTGCGTTGAGTGCTTCCCTCCCTCCCTCCCCTCTATTCCGCTTCCTTCCTCGCTTGCTCTCCTGTGCGTTCATTTTCTCTGAGCAAAACCGCTCCCTCTATCCCATTCCCCGGCATCATCGCTCGACACACACACGCACACACACGTATCTGAAGACGCCGACGAAGGCTTTGTGCGTGTCCCCAGCTGACGTGATCAAGTTATCCATCCTCCACCGAAGTGCGTCGTCGTCCCCCTATCTTGTGCGTTTCTTCGGCCTACATACCATTACTGAGACATGTCCGCGCTCAATATCACCTGCGCCGGTGCCGTGTATCACGGCTGCGCCACCCTGGAGGTGATGCGGTACCGCTGCCCGCAGTGGCAGCCCGGCAGCGACATGCCCGTCAACGCCGCCCCCGAGGACGCGGATGAGGCGGTGGAGGATGCTGGCGAGGATGTGGCCGCCGAGGCGTCTGTCTCCATGGAGACACCTGAGACGAGCGAGGAGGATGCAGAATAGAACGTGGAGGCGACTCACACGAGGAAGGAAGGGCCAGAATGGCGAGGTATCAAACACCCGACGGACGCAGTCGGTGCGTGGCACCGTGGGACTGCCGCGCACGTGCACGTACTCCTCACCTGCCGGCTGGCTGCCGCGCTTTACACATTTGCAAGCCCCTCTTCCCCTTCCCTCCCTCTCTGCCTGCCTTGCCGAGGTGACTGCTGAACGAGAAGCGACGATACTAATAGTAGCACATCTAGGACACTCCACCGAACCATTACTTGCCGGAATAAATAGTATTGAAACGACGCAACGCAAGCAGATGGACAAGAGCGCCTGTGCATCAGGATTCCGCAACTGGCATGCCATGCACCACCTCCGCATGTCCCCCTTCTTCCACTGCGTGCGCTGCTGTAGCCTCCTGCACCGATCGACGTACGTCATCGTCGTGTGCACGAAGGACGCGTGCTAGTAGGTCGAGTACGAGAGATAGCTGTACACGGAGACTACAGCTGGCGAGAGCGTGGCTGTTGCTAGCCTCTGCGCGTATCTTGTCCTTGCCTCTTGTCTGGCGCGCTCCCCTCGCTGCAGGCCACCTCGCTGAACGCACACAAGCCCTGCCCTCCCACCCTGCAGTGAAACGCAAACCCCACTAGCGCGTCTCTCTCTGTGCCCTTCACTTCTTTCTTCCCATGCAAGGCATCACCCAGTGGGCGCAGACGCACTCTGATAGCAGATGTACCGCGCTGGGGCACAAAACTTGTGCAGACGCGTACGCACACGCGCACTGACTGTTGCATCCACCTTGTACGTAGCCTTGTTTCCTCTCTCATCTTCCGCTCAGTCTGCACCTCACTACGCCTAAAAAGCCGATCTCCGGCTCCCTCCTCGCCTTTTTCGGGGCTTCACCTTATCCCGTTCGTTTCGACTCACGTCCGCACAGTTGTGCAGGAGGCTGAGCGTGCGCACTGGGTCTGTCTCTCCTCTCAGTCTCTCGCCTGCTGTTGGTGCGTGTGCGCGTCTCTGGCGCACTCGATCTCGCTGTGAAAGTGCCACTCCCCTTTCCCACAGCGCAGACGGCGCCGCGGAGGCGGCGACGGCGCACCTCTGACGTTCGGCTTGATAGCGAAGGAAAGCAGCAGAAAAAAAGGCCGCTGCCTGTGCAGTGCAGCTCACGATGCTTCGCAAGTGCCCCCTGCTGCGGTGGCGTCCGGAGAAGCGGCTGCCGCTGCGCTTCCGGGACGTACCCGAGGAGTTCACCGACCTCCGCACTGCTGACAGCCGCCCAGTGCTCTTCACTGCCAAGCGGCCAGCCCCGCTGCGCGACGTGACGTGTCTCAGCGATGTGCTGCTGGATAGCACGGCTCTCTCGACGCACAACCCGGAGGATATAGCACAGAAGCCGGTGGCCATCGTCGCCCCCGAGCGCATGGGGCTCCCGGCCCAGCTCGTCTGGTACTTGGAGCACCGCTTCCTCGACACCAACCGTAGCCTCTCCACGACGGCCGCCGCCGCGACATCTTCGGCGTCTTCCTCCTCATCGTTTCAGGGCTTCACTGTTGCGCAGGCACGTATCCTGCAGCACATGTACGCCACGCAGGACGTCGCCGTCTGCGCCCCCACCGGCACGGGAAAGACATTTGCGTTGTGTCTCGGCGTCGTTGCGCGACTCATGCGCGATGGACCCATGAAGCTCCTCTCTACCATCATCCTTGTCAGCAACGACTATCTGTGCTGGCAAGTGGAGAGGTGGCTGCAGGAGATGTGGTGGTACCCAAACGACGATCGCCTGGTCTTCGCCGCCACGAGCAACCTCACTGAGGAGCACGTGTACCGCCGACTGACGAAGGAGATCGTACGGGATGAGAACCAGACACGAAAGATTGTCGGCACCATCGACAACCGACCGTACATCGTGGCCACGACGCCGGACGTGCTCTGGCGCTTTTACAAGCGCCGCCGCTCTGCCATTCAGAAGCGGGAGCAGCGCAAAAACAGAAAAGGCTACTCCTTCTCCCTCATGCCGGTCCTGTCCACGGTCGACCTCATTGTGGTGGACGAGGTGGACGAGGTGATGCCGTCGACGCAACCGAGCGCCGCCGGCAATCTGCTGCTCAAAGAGCTGTTTCGCTACACCAAGTATCAGGCCCCCGTGCAGGTGGTCTTGACAAGTGCCACCCTGGCCGGGTCAACGGTGAATCACATCCGGCGTTACATGAAGAAGAATCTGCTGGCGGACCGCACAGCGCGGGTGTTTGAGGAGGCGAAGGAGTCGGCCACGCGACTGGCCGCTGTCTCGGACACGGTTTCACGCGCAGCCGTGCCGCATGGCATTCGGCATCTCTTCTACACGGCTGACACCCAACAGGAGCAGCGACAGTGTCTCGCAAAGGTGCTCGCTGCGACGTGCCCCAGTCTGCACCCGCTGCGCTCCGGCGAGGGCAAAGCAGGGGATGGCGAATCGTCGGACCCCACAAGCGCCGCCGCTGCAGAGCATCGGGACTACATTCTCCTCATTCTGCCGGACTGTGCCAAGGTGGAGGACTTTATCAGCCACGTCCTTCTCCCGGGTCAAGCGGATGCGCTGCGGATCCTCGGCTCACAAGATAACGCGCGGTGCACCGACTACCTCGTGGAACGGCTGGACTCCACAGTGCAGGCTCAGCAGCAGCAGCGGCGCCGTGCCGAGACGCGCAAGTTCATTCAGCGCACCGTGCGAAAGGCTGAAGCCTTGGACGGTGATGTGGACTATCCCTCCTCTGCGCCGCAGCCTTCCACTCTCTTTCGACGACTCGAGCGCGAGGTGAACGCGACGGCGGCACCCGTACACGCCACGGCGAGTGCGTCACAGGCGCCGACACCGAAACCGTTGGCGGCATCGCCCGCAGTATGTGCGGCAGACTCGCTGACAGCCTCGTCGTCTCCTCTACGGCCGCCGCGGCGCTGCTTCATCACGTGCAACTGCAACAACGTGCGTGGACTGGATCTGCCGCACCTGACCCACGTTGTCATTCTCGCCCAGCCGACCACCGCACTCGAGTACGCGCACTGGTGCGGCCGGGTCGGTCGCTTTGGCCGTCCCGGCGTGTCGGCCACATTAATGGCGCGCAGCGCAACGCGCCGCATGCACCAGTTCTGCGACTCTCTCGGGATCGCGTTTCGTGTGGAGAAGCGGCATGCAGAGGTGGACGTCAACGCGGAGCGTTGGCTGAGCGGCGCGGACGCGGCGTTATAACCACACCCAAAACGGGCGAGCGCGAGCACCGCTTGCCGCCTTCACCCGCATCAGCTCACGCTGCACGCCGCACTTCTTCGATGGATGCAGAGGAGCCGGAGGGGAAGCGCACAGGACACGAGAGAGGACAGCATAGGACACGAATTGTAAGTGTGTGTGCGCCCTTGACAGGCGCGGTTGCCGCTAATGAGGTTGCTGCTTCTGTGGTATCATAGAGCAGCGGCGATTGCACAACTAGAGTCCGGTCCTGCCTCTTCTCTGCCTTTCTCTTGGCCCTGCCACACGCGCCGGCAAGCGAACATGAAGCGGCCGCCCTCCCCTGTGCCCGCTCCTTGTGCCTCCTTCCGAGGCCGGCAGGTGAGTGCGCGTCCGTCCCTGCGGAGAGGGACCTCTTTCTTGTGTCGCGTCTGTCTGCTCATCTGATGCGTCGTTGTACGCTCTTCGTGGGACACCACGGTGCGACGAGATCCGGCGGGGAGTGCGATCGGGTTGTGCTCTCTGTCTCTCGTCCCAGTGGAGGCGGTGGCGTTGCGCTGCCTGCCGGTGCTACTTCCAGCGTCGATTGCCGTGGACGCGGAGGGCCCCGCGACCTTGTGGCCTCTTGTCTGCCGTTGTGCCTCGACCGGCCGTGTCTTGAGGGTCAGCCCCGCCCGTGCGACCGTCTGCATGCCTCCACGTGGCGGTGCCGGAGGCTGGAAGGGCCCGCGGCTCCGCGCTGTCGCCCGTACACAAGCACAACATATATGCGTATCGCGGTGCTCCTGAGTAGGACGCACTGTACTCCTGGCGGTGCAGCCCTCGGCGCGACTCTCGCTTCTTCCATCTCTGCCCCACCCCCCTCCCCCTCTGTCTCTCACGCCTGCAAAGGAAAGGGAAGCGCTCGCTGTGAGATGACGCATGGTAGGAGAGGAGCACGCTGGGTGCATGCTGGCGCATGAAGGGTTCATGGTGCGTGGATCTGGCCGTAAAAGTGATGGTTAGCGCGGTAGGGTTGAGCATTTTGTTGATGTACAAGTGGATGCGTTCTTGCGGTTCTGCTCTCACACTCGGAGCGGCTCAACCTCCCCCCCCCGAACGTGTTGGCACTGCAGAAGCGGCTTTTATGGGGGTGGGGCCGAGCCAACAGGAGGGAGTTGCGCGGGCGCCTGCTCATCCACATGACGGAGCCGAATGCGCTCGTGTAGGCGCGCCGTTTACTGTGCATTCAGGGAGCTGCTTGCCCAAGTGCAAGGGGGAGGCTCACGACGAATCATGCGTCTCTCTGGCGAGCACCCCTCCCCCCACCGGTTTCCCACACATTTGATTGCCTTCATCGAACCCGATTCCGCCGCTTTTGTTTGCCCTCTCCATTGCTGTTGCAACGGCGAACGCTTGGTCGTGGCGGCGTTGGTGGTGGGCGAGCGGCTGACGTGAAACACGCATTCAACGGACAACAGCCTGAGCTCTCTGTCTACCCATTTCCGTGCAGGTCTTCGCCGTACCTCTCCATGCTGCCTTGTCTCCTGGTGTAGCCGCGTCTTCTCACTGTATCTGGCCTCACCGCGTTTGCGTTCCTTTAGGCGATCAGGTTCCTCTTGCCCTTCTTCCACACGCACACTAGTAGCATGGGTAAGACGCACGATCATGAGCCTCCGGCGACGATGAAGCCGCTGGAGGAGCTCACCGACGCGGACACGCGCGAGATGAGGGACTTGGGCATCGGCGAAGGCATGTTTAACCGCATCCTCACCTCCTGCATGAAGTTCGCCCTCTCCGGCGGCTGGAGTGTGCGGAAGCGTGACGCCAAGTACGACATCGTATGGGAGACGAAGCCCAGCCACAACAGCAATAAACAGGCGATGCGGTTCACCGCCAAAGTGCCGAACTGCAACACAGGCTCTCTGGAGGCCATCCTCGTGGACGACGAATACCTTGAAGACGATCCGAACGTTAGCTACATGTACAAGTACGATGGACTGCTGCAGCAGAACCATGCCGAGAAGCGCATCGCCGGCAATGTCACGGTACAGAGCACGCACTACGGAGCGCCGGTGATGTTCGTGGCGCCGCGGCACATAATCTCCTACGTCACACTCGGCGCTCTTCTCACGCCGGCGCAGCAGAAGGAGCTCGGGATTCGGCCCACTGGGCTCCGCGACCAGCCGGCCGACGCAGAGCGCACGGACAACCTCATGGCGTTCACCCAGTGCTGCATCGACTACACTGGGGATGCCGTAGAGCTAAGGAAGGGCAGCGAGCGCGGCCACGTGTACAGCTACTCGTTGCTGGGGCAGGAGGAGCCGGACGGCTCCATGACGGTGACGATGACGTTGGATATGGACCCTGCTGGTAAATTGCCGGCGAAGGTGGTGGACATGAGCAGCGACGAGCAGCACAAGAAGATGCAGCGGATCGTTGAACTGCTGAAGGCAAAAGGTCCACAGCCGCACCTGTGCAGCGTCTACCAAAACACACGCGACTTCCCCTTTCGCAACCCCTCCAAAGGAGAGGGGGAGAAGAGAAGCTGAGCAGTGAAGGCGCCGTCGTTGAGGCAGGGTGAGGGGGTGCTGGGCGTGGCACGATGATGGCGCTAACACGCGCTCCTTTTTTTTTTCGACGCAGGCCGCTGAATGACATCAATGCCCATGTGCACACACACACGCGCACGCACGCTCGCCTCGGCGCTCACTGTCTCTGAAGGCTTCTCTTGTTTCTCGCCTCTTTTTGTTCGTTTTTTTTGTTCGTTGCATGTATCTTCGCGTGTGTGCGCCTGCGTTGTTTCTCTGCACGCCACTAGACCCGCGCTCGACTGAAGACAGACTTCTCTTGGCCCGCTCCCGCTCCCCTCGCGTCAGCGCTGCTGGTTTTACTATTCTGACACGTGTGCGCATCTTCTCTCTTGCCAACCCCTATCGGCTGCTGTGCCACTCGCGCTGCCGTCAGCATTCTCATGCGCTGCCCCAGCAGTGCGTCCAGCCCTTCCCCCTCATCCCACCCGACACACAAACGCCCATACTCATGTACACGGACGCTTGCGCTAGCCATACTGCAATGCGCGCGCGCGGGTGGGGCGGTACGCATATCTGCAGCACATGGTGCCACTTCTGCTGTCTTGTTTTGCTCTTCTCTTCAGTGAGCGGCTCACTTGCGTGTATGTTTGTCTGTCTGTGCCTGTGCATGTCCCTGGTGCATATCTGCAGCTGCACTTGTTAACAACTGTGGTTGTGTGCGCGTTACCGACCTGCCTTTATGTTTCTCTTCCTCCTTTGTTTTCGTGAGTGGCTCCTTGCCTTCTTTGAGTTGGAGTGTCTGCGTATAGTGGCCGACCACAGCTCCACTTCACACGTCTTTCATGCCCCGCCCACCGCCGGTGCAGGTGCCGCCCGCTACCAATCCTCTTCCCCACCCCCAGACACCCCTCTCATCACCTTCGCATCCCTCGTCTACCTGCCGACTGCTGAGCTGGGTGCCATAACTATACATGATAGCGCCCGGCCTCGTCGTGGTGGTGGCGGGGAGCTGCTGTGGGACTGCTAGGGCGACGGAGGGTCACGAGGAGGCGTGCATACCCACATCAATGGACCGCGCGGAGGCCTTTTCTTTCTGCCTTGTTTGCCCTCTCTTCAACGACATTGGGTTTCGAAGAACGTTCAAAGAGCATCCGCGCGACTGCATGGGCGGGAAAGACAAGGAACCAGCTCACCTCCGCACCCACGCGCCTGTCTTCATGCGTTGTTTCTCTTGCGCGTTTGTGTCGGCTTCTCTCTCTGTATACTCTAGTGGCGTGCCTCGGCCATGAGGATGCCGGCGACGAGCCCTCGCGCGCCCTCCCCTGTGCCCGCTCCTTGTGCCTCCTTCCGAGGCCGGCAGGTGAGTGCGCGTCCGTCCCTGCGAAGAGGGACCTCTTTCTTGTGTCGCGTCTGTCTGCTCATCTGATGCGTCGTTGTACGCTCTTCGTGGGACACCACGGTGCGACGAGATCCGGCGGGGAGTGCGATCGGGTTGTGCTCTCTGTCTCTCGTCCCAGTGGAGGCGGTGGCGTTGCGCTGCCTGCCGGTGCTACTTCCAGCGTCGATTGCCGTGGACGCGGAGGCGCTGAGGCACATCAACTTGAGGTTTGCGTAGGCGGATTGCCAGAGGCGGGGACAGGCAACGCACGCCAGCAGACAGTGTCAAGGCCTACGCCACTCTTTCTGCGAGTCTCTCTCCGTAGAACGGCGCTTGCTTGTGCAGCGGGCATGCATTCCGCAGACATACCGCTGACGTATCCGCGCGCAGCAGCGCTGATAACCATGCTCCTTCCCCGTAACCAGTTCAACGAACATGTCGCACGCCCTATCTCTCTGCTCATCTCTGACTTTCATGTGTTCATGCACGGTGCTGTGGTTGTATCTCTTCTGCGGAGGATAGACAGACGTTTGCGTGGCGACTAGGCCCAACAGGTCCACTGGCGCACTCGTGTGGGATGACAAGAGCAGTTCGCGCAGGAAAGCGTCCGCATACAAGCACACGCCAGCACAGTGAACCCTGATAGTCATGCTCTCAATAGACACTCTCCTTCAGTTTCTCGATGTGCTGCAGCGCTGCTCCACAGAAGAGGCTGACTACCGTGACCCTATGATGCTTGTTGGCGCGGAGGGTGCCACAGTGACTCAGATGAGCGAAGGGCTGCTTCGCTGGCTGCACTCCAACGTTGCCGCGAATCTTCGCCGTGAACTCCTCCTGGACGACAGTGCACGAACGACTTCCTCGAAGCGGTGCACTGCTTCCTCAAAGAAGCCGATGGTGCTCAAGAGCGGCGCTACTGTGTGTGATACAGCGCCTGCAAACACGACATCTTCAGCATCTCAACGGGGCCCTACACTCGCAGGGCCAAGAGAGGACGATTGCCTGCGCGTCCGGGCCGCTGCCTCTAGCGCAGCACTCGGGGTGCTGTCGGTGGCATTGTGGCCTCTCGTGCAGGATCCTCACACGGCAGTCAGCACAGCCGGCGGCCCTCCTGAGACCTCTGCCGTGTGCCAGATCGAGCGCGTGTGTGCCGTGCTGCTGCGCCTCGTCACATCTAACCTCGACGGCTGCCATGGTGCCCGGGCCGCTCATGAACCAGCGCCGTCCCCCTCCCTGATCTCGGTGAGTGTGGTTCGGCCGCACCTTGCGGCGTCTCTCAGGAAGTGGATGCAGTACTTCCTTCTATTCTTTATGGAGTGGTTGCATCTTCTTCGAAGCGCGATACCGAGTGCTTCAGACATCGCTACGAAGCAACGGAGAGCTGCTGCTGCCGCCTTGCATCGCCAGACAAGGAAGCCAACCGCAGAGGCAGTCAGGGATGGTGACCTACAAACACCGCAGAGAGGACAATCGACTCTGCTGCCCGATCCGTTGCGTGGCTGCCCGGCTGTCCTCGCGCGACACCCGCTGCACTACTACGCTCAAGCGCTTCAACGTGCTGCTGCCATTATCGAAAGCGGGTGTAGCACCACGCCCAAGCGCGGCAGCGAAGGTGACAATGATGATCTCTGGGCCACCTCACAGTCGTGCGCTGGACAACATAAGTGTCGCTCACCTGCTTTGCCTTGTGTGTCTGCAGGGCAGCGACGTGGCGCACCTCTCAGCCACCGGAGAGCGGTGCGTAGGCGATGTGTCGAGGCGAGTAGCAGCAGTAGCGACAGCGACGGCAGCGCTAAGTGTTTTCCCACCGAATCGCCGCCCCTCTTTTGCGCATTCTTGCCGCAGCGTCGACGAAAGGCACCAGCCAAGCGACTGCCCAAGCGCCACGCGTTGAGCTGCCCTGATGCGGCGGCCGACGATGATGTGCCGCTCGTGGAGCTTGCCGAACGTCTGCGAGCGCGTACGTTGGTGTGATGGTGAGTGGTGTATGGGAGGAGAAGGGGGACGAGATGAGGTCGCCGGCTAGAGAAAGAGTGCAGCAGGAAGGCTCCCAGGCCCCCGCAGGGGGGGGGGAACTCGGCACCACTTCACATCATTCATACTTTGCCACCTACCGCTCTCCTCCCTTCTCCATCTTCTTCCATGTCCTTCCATGTCATCTTTAACCGTGGAATCGCCACGCTTGACCGGTCGCTGTGAGGCGGGAGAGGGGCCCGTCTATTTCTGCTTTACCTATCTGCTTGTCATACACTGCTGAACCACTCACCCGACCGCGCGTCACGCCGTCGACAGCGGATGTGGCTGCTCTTGCAACGACACTCTGAACGGCGTTGTGAGTGCGCCACATATGCTAGAGAGAGACATCAGAGGGAGGAGGAGGGGCTATGCTTGGTAGTACACCTAACCTCCTCCCCCGCTCTTCCTCCTCTGTTCTACAGCGCTTCAAGTGAAAGCGGCGTCAAAGGGGCCTTGCGCGGGCAGCCTGGCGCCCACATCGTGTGCATGTAGGCCCTCGCGTCGCTTTTTTTTTGTTTTCAGCTTCTCCAGAGCTCCAGCAAGTCCGAGCACAATGGTGCTTCTCCTCTCTGCTCCCTCTTCACTCCCTCTGTGTTCTCCCTGTCGTTGTCACGCTCCGATCTCTTCTGCTCCGCGCACGCGTGTGTGCGTTGGCTCCTCCTCCTTCCCCATCTTTTCCTGTGAGGTATCACAAGTACAAACGGGGGCATCGACGGTGTTCTGTGCGTGCGTGTGTGTGCTTGTCACGTGCATTCCCGAGATCGCGTACTCGATCTCGAACTGCACCACCCTCCTTCTCTTCACCACTGTTGTTTATCTGTGCTCTGCGAGGTCCCATTCGCAGGTTCGCCCTTCAGCTCTTCCCGCAGCTACCTGCGCTGTGTCGTTCCTCTTCTTACCCACTGTGCAGCACGCTCCCGCGCATATCATGTCTGCGGAGCAGATTGAAGGCGTTATTGAGCGCATCACGTACACCAAGGGCGTGCTGGGTGTGGTGGTGTGCACGTCCGAAGGGACTCCCATACGCGACAGCTTCCAAAACCTCGACAGGTCTCTGGCCCAGTCCTACGCAGCCATGGCGGCTGATTTAGCACGACAGGCGGCAATGCTGTTCACACCTGTAAAGTCTCACCGTGCTGCCTCTGAGTCCTCACCCCAAATGGGAGCGAAGAAGCAGATCACCACTACGCCACCACCACCCATTCAGGAGAGCTCCGTAGAGCTCATTCGCGTCCGCACGCTGCTGCATGAGATCATCATCCGCTGCAGCGATGACTTCCTTATCGCCGTAGTACAGGAGCCTGTTGTTTGACCGCAGCGGTAGTGGCGCGCGCTCTTTCTCTGCGCATCGCTCTCTATCTGTGTGTGTGTGTGTGTACGTCTGTCTGCATGTGGTACACGCGTGCGCGTGGCGGGTTTGTTTTTGAATGCTTGTTATATGTGGCCGGTGCTTTATGGCGGCTTGCATGCGCATGTTGGCGAGGACCAGGACGGTTCGGCGAAGCGAAGAAAGAAAAAAAGGGGAACCCCCCCCCCCCCCCACCACACACACACACACAGGGCGGTGCGCATGTACACAAGCGTTTTGTTTCTGCATCTCTTATTCTCTTGATTGGTGGCGTCGCACAAGCTGCTCAGGCGGTGGTGCGCGTGAGATGATGCTACTGTCTTGCGCTGAGTGCGAAGGAAACACACACACACACACAAGAAATGCTGAGTGCAGCAGCCGCAGACTGCGATCTGGCAGCGACGCACACGCACACCACCATCACAGGAAATTGCTGTGCTGGATGCACCAGAAGGTGCCATGGCTTCTTCTGTTCGGTTTCCTGCGTGAGCGGGCACAGATGTGATAAGACTTCTACCAACCATCATCGAGGCCCGGAAGGGCAACCCTTCCCCTACCACAAAAAAAAAGAAGGCGGCGGAGGTGGCCGAGAGACCAGTGCTCACGTTGCTCGAGCTGTTGCTGGCGGTGTGCGTCCGCTTCTCCTGCCCTATCTTACTCTTCTTTCTTGCCGACTTCCTCGCCAAGCGAGAACACCCGCGCATTACGTAAAGACATGCACGAGCGCCAGAGGACTCAGGAGAGTCATCGTGCCGCCGTCACCGCTGCCAGTGGTCCTGCATCCTTTTTGCATGCGCACAACGCACCGCATACTCCTCGGCGCCCAGCCGCCACCGCCGCGCAGCTACGCCCTTGACCTGGAGTACGTCAAGTTCAACGGTAACTCGTATGTGCGTTCACTGGCCTTGGTGCCATTTACGCGGGCAGAGCTGCCATCGCGGCGCCCGCCCCAAGCGAGCGAGGCCCATGCCCGGGCATGCAGTCCAAATAGCAGCCGAGTGCAGTTGCCGCCCCACACGTTGACCGAACTTGGGGGTGCCCCGACGGTGTTGGAGTTGAACCCGAGGGAGGTGATGCGGTTGGCGGAGCCGCTACCGTGCGGCCACCTTCTTCTGCCAAAAATTCAAAAGGCTCTCGTGCAAGGAGCGGCCCTGGAGGAGCTGCGGGCCCCACTTGAGGCGGAGGCGCGCGGCGCCATGGCGTCTTTTCTCGGTCCTCGCCGAGCTCTGCGGAAAGAGGGGAAGAAGGCGACGAGAGAGGAAAACGATCTTTGGGCGCTTGCGGCGCTCCGCCACGGCGAGTCGTCAGGAGGTGAAACCGACGCCGCGGCAGATTTCGTGGACGAGGCGAACGCCTTTCCAGTTTTGGAGAGAGAAGGTGCGTCTTCATTGCCGGCAGCCGACCCCACCACAGTGGCTCAGACACTGGTGGTGAGGGAGTTGCAGATACGACTGAGCACCGTGCAGTTCTTCAAGGGGCTGGACCCGTTCGGGATCCCGAACATCCACCGGTTCAACCGCGAGGCACTCGAGCTGCTCTATGCTGCGCCGGTGGAGTCACCGGACTTTGCCGCGGCGTCGCAGCATATTGGCGGCTTGCGTGCCTACAGCAAAGGCAGGCAAGGCTACAAGTCGCTCGCGTACCTCTCTCGCCACCACCCACAGCTCCTGCAGGCCCTCCTACGCCGCAGCTTTGAGAGGCCTTCTGCGTGGTACAGCTGGCTCGCTGACTGCGCGTCGTCTGTCGAGGCAAACTTGATTGAGGTGCGCAACGCACACCGCGACGGCACTCACGCCAGTGCGTGGCGTGACGTTGCCCGTTCAACTGGCGGCGCAGCGGTCGACGCCGATCGCGTTCAGGCGGCGTCTGCCCTGGTGCTGGCGTCCTCGTCTCTTAACTTCCAGGAGAGCCTTACGATGCAAGATCTGGCCAAGCAGATCAATTTGCTGTGGCGCGGTCTCGTGCATGCGCCTGAAAGCCCCTACAGCGGAGGCGAGGGCGCGTCGCTGTGCTCTCGTGCGAAGGTGTACGTTTACGGCAGCAGCGACGCCTCCGTCCTTCACCGCACGCTGGGACTGGGGTTCACTGGGACACCCCTACCGTGCCATCTCTCAGAGCGAGGTCGCCGGGCAGGCTCTCGCTATGCCGGGTCGAAGCAGCTACCTGATGTGGCTGCTGCTGCCCACGCCGCTGCGTTGAGCTCTGCGCACCGGACACCACCCCGGCCGCTTCGGCTGCTGAGCTCGCCCCTGGAGGCGGTGATAGTGGATGCCACCCGACACCCTCTCTTCACGGCGGCCGGCTTCGCCCCTTCGCCCAAGCAGCCGCCATCGCTGATGACGGCACTGGAGAAAGCTGCAAACAGTGACGCGACGGCAGCGGAGCTTTTGTCGGCGCCGCAGTGGCACGATCCGCTGTGGGATGCCCAGGCGCTTGCGTGCGTCTGTGCCTGTGCTGGCATGGCGCGCACTCCTGACGAAGGGGAAAAGGGTAGGAAAGCGCAGCACACGTGAGACACTGTGCACTGTGCACTGTGCGTGTGTGTGCGTGCGTGACTGCGTCTCCACGGACTGCGGACGCCTAAGCCCCGACCCCCCTCCGCTGAGAAAAGCACTGCAAGCTCAGCGAGATAGACAGCGCGCCAAGCAGCAAAGGGGGAGGGGGGAGAGCATTACACCCACACTTGGCAGGCGGGCAAGCGGCATGGTGTGATGTATCAGATTCCTGAAGGCCTTGCAGCTCTGTTCAGGGACGGTTGAACAAGAGAGACCGCAGCATTCACCTTCAACGTGCCCCCTCCTCTACTGCCGCTGCGGCAGCGCTGTCTCCGCCCAGCCAGTTCACCCGAGTCCATCGACGGTAGCACCGACCACTCACCGTGAGAGTCCTTTTCGCCTTCTTTTTTTTCGAGGACACTGGCCCGCTTTCACGTCTCTCCGTTGCCCCAGCCCACGGAGCAGAGCTGTTTGCTTGTGCAGTCTTGAGTGGCGAGTTGCCCCTCCAGGCAAGACGGAGAGGCGTCTTTGAGCTTCCTCATTCCTGTGCTTACAGAGAACGCTCGCGAGAGAAGCGAGGCACATGCTGGCACCGGCTTCTGCCTGCCTGCCTGCCTGCTGCTGCTGCTGCTGTTGCTCTCGCCCCAATGCACTTCAGCCCGTTGACTGCCTTGCATCTTGTTGGCCGATCACGGCACACCGACTCTTCCTCTCTGCCTCTTCGCTTCTTTTCGCTTTCTCTGCACGCCTGTGCGGGACTGCCATGCGCCAACCCGCAGCGAAGCGGGAAGGGGGCCGTGCCATCCACGTCGCCACACATACACGCGCGAACGCGCAATCAGGAATACCCCCTCCCCCCACACGTGCCGCGTGTGCGGTCACCGATATCACGCACAGGCCATGCTGACCCTCACTCGTCGAGTGGCCGGCCACCACGCCAAGCAGCGCCTGCCGCGCAGTCTGCGAGGGCTGCCCACCCCTAGCATACGGCGTGAATGGGGCAACATGAAGAACCTGTCGAGTGAGGAGAAGAGGGAGCTGCTGCGCGGTGCATGGCGAGAGGCGACCCCTGTTCAACTGGTGCCGGACCCGAGCAGTCGAGATAGCGGCGCTACATCGGAGCCCATCACATTCGCTACAGACGAGGCGGCAGACCGCTATCTGGCCGAAGAGGAGGAGGATGAGGTGGCGGAGATGCACGAGTCCACGCTGGCCCTGGCGCGGCGCTTCTTTGTGGAGCTGGCAGGGGCAGCGGATGAGGAAGTGGATGGGACGCAGATGCCACCGGCCCCCCAGTCGGACGAGGAGCGCCGTCGCGAAATGCGTGACGTGCAGCGCGAGTTCTTTGGTGACTTCTACGTGGAGCAGGGCATCATTGACGAGTCAGAACGATACGCGTTTGTGGACACCATGCTACGGCCTTCACGGCCTCTCTTCCTGGTGAACAGTGTCCTGCCATTGACGCGGCTCACGGTGCGGGATCAGCTCGAGGTGCACAGCACAGCCTCCACGGGCCTCGACAGCGGCATCGGGAGCAGCGGCTCGGCGGGTGTGGCAGGCGCGCCTTACGCGTTACCCGTCTTCGCGCCGACGCCCTTCGACCCGTGCCTGTACGCCGTGCCCCTTCCGCCCACCCAGGCGTTTGGCGCACCGCTCCATGTCTGCTTCTCCGCCGCAACGTCGCGATTGCAGTCACGGGTGCCTCACACCGATGCTGCTACTCCAGTCATTCGTGGTGATTGTGCATCGTCCGTGCTTATTCCGAAAGAAGCACCCAGCGCCACCGGTGATCAAGCAGCGTCGCCCTCCGCTGCTGCATCAGTTGACCTCATCGCCGACGCCGATGCGCTTGGTGCGATGATGCTGGACGCGCCGCCGTACGTGGGGGCAGACTCTTCTCAATCGCCAGCCGCAGGCCGGTCTGTGTCTCTGACGAATGCCCCAAGAGAGCCAGCAGCGGCAGCAGCGAGCGACAGAACAGCTGCATCTGCGCTTGCCGTGGCGGCTCCAGCTCCGAGCCTTCCAACGCAGCCGCCAAGCCTCGCTCATATGTACTGGCTGCAGCGCCAGGTGGCCAGCAATACTGTCCTCCACGTGGACGACATATCGCTTGTGGTGTCGCTGCTGAGTGTGCGGCTTGCAGCTGCCGCTGTGTCCAGCGAGGATAGCGCGCCACAACCCTACGAAGTCGTGCTCTGCCAAGCGAGTGACCGAGACGAGACGGCCTGCACGTACCACACGGAAATCGTGCATTATCTCTTTCGAGCTGCGCAGGCGGAATCCAGCGACCCAGCCGCGGCGGACCGCTTGGCGCGTGTGGTGATCGTCGTCGAGGATGCATCTTTCACAGGCCGCACCGCGGCGCATCGACACCAGGTGAAAGGTGGGGAGCACAAAGGCTTGAGGTCACAACATCGTCAGACCAATGTGGCGTCACTTCCGTGTGACGAGTCCGCTGTGGCGGTGACGGACCGGTACCCGAACGTGGTGTATCTCCAACCTCGTTCGCCAAACCGGAGGGGGCGGCCACTTACGCCTCCGCGTTGCAGCTTGACGGACGGCAGCTCAGAAGCGGCGGTTTCGAGCCTTCTCAGCAGAGTGGTGCTGTGCGTTCCCGCAACATCGCAGGACGGTGTTCGCCCCCGTGGCTGGCTCGCCGGTGGCAACGAAGAGGCCGCCGACGAAGACTCCGATCTCGCGCCGTTGGGAGGGCACACACCGTCGTCGTATCGCCGCGGTGCTTACAGCTTCGTGTCAAGGGCGCCGCCGAACACCTTCGTGGAACGCTGCCAGAGGGCGAGCGCCAACTTCTCCAAGTTGCAGAAGCAGCTCTACGCGGCCATACATGCTGTGAGGGCGGACAGCTGTGGTTGGGTCATCTACGCCACTCAGAGCGCCAACGTAATCGAGAACGAGGCAGTTGTGTGCGCTGTTTTGCAGCGCATTCGCATGGAGGGTGGCGGGTTGCAGCTGCGGCTACCGCAACAGTCGTGCACGGCGGAGAGGGGGGCGGCCGACGACGGTGCGGCGGCTGCAGGGCATGTGAGGCGACCGTTGGGCGTGGAGTGCGTCCCGCTAGATTCACCTGCCATGGAAGCGTGCATGGCATCCCCAGAGGCCACCTCCTTGCTGCGATTGCTCTGCAGCGAGGGTCGGCCGGGCCTCAGCACATGGGCTGCTATCGAAGACGGATCTGCGGGGCAAGAGGCGGAGCAGTACAGCCCGGAGCTGCGCGATTCCGTTGCCCAGGCGGCGTGGCGAACTGACCCGATGCGGACGGGCAGTGACGGCGGCTTTGTGGTGTGCCTGCGCGTAACGTCAGCAGCTCAGCTTCGGGAGCATGAACATGGGCGAAGCGGCGGAGCGGCTGCAAGTGTGCCGCCCCTGCCGTGCTTTTGGTGGACACATCCGGACAGCCACGTCGTCTCGGCACTGACACCGGCCACCTTCCAGTTTGTGCAGAACATGGAGCGAGCCGATGTCGCGGGGCGAGGGCGCTCGTCGAAGGCAGTCTCGAAGATTCTTCACGCGGGAGTGCCAGTAGGGTGCGCCCACCGGCTGCCCGCTGCGCCCGCCTCTGACTCTAGCCTCGGCGCTGCTGAGCCAGCACTACCAGCAGACTGCGGCATCAGTAGCGCGACGTGCCACGTGGATGTCCTGGGCGCCCTGCGCCGATTGCTGCCGCACTTGACCCTTTCCGCTAAGGCCCTTTGTGAGCTGCTGCTGCTCAAGCATGTCCAGTCTCACGTGCTGCGCAGGCAACTGCGCCTGCTCCAGAAGCAGTCAATGGTTCAGCAGCGGCGGCAGCTCGGCGTTGAGGATTCGGCCACTGACACGGCGGCCGAGACGCGCAACTTTCTCACGGCAGTGGAGAAAGCAGCTGAGAACCATCTTCTGCTCTCCGCCCCATCCTCCGCGAAGCTGTCTGGCCGGTTCTACGTGTGGGTGGGCGCAGCTGCCGAGTCGCTCCTGCCGTCGTCCGGGATCAAGGCCACTGCTCAGGCAACGGGGAGCGCGGAGGCGCCGCCTGCTACTGCCGGCACTGCTCTTCACCCCGCTGTCTTGGCCGAGTTGGAGGCGGCTGGCGTTGTGGCGGAGGTCGAGTACCGGCGCCACCCCACTCTCCGTGACCCTGCCTCGTCTGTCATCGACTTTACCGTGCGCCTCGATGTGCCCCCAGATATGCCAGAGCGATCCAAGCATCTTGCAGCGCTGGAGGAGTGGCGAGTGGCGCTGCGGGACGCACTGCTGTACGTGCTTCGGCGCACCTGCAAGGACAGTGGCTCTGCTCGACTCTGGGCGAGCCCGTCCGTAGATAGCGCCAGCGTGTCCGCATCGCGGGTGGATGCCGATGGCGGTAGCGGTGCCGTGAGTGCGCCACGCACGGACGAGGTGCTCGAGCTTACAGAGAACGAATACGAGACTGTGCACACGGCACAGCATGTGCCGACTGGCGGAGTGGCGCACCCTCACGCCCTCTGGGTTCGCCCTACCTTGCCCGGCATGGAGGCAGAGGACAGGAGGGCGGACTGGCTGCACGACACGAACTACCAGAAGTGGCGCCGACGTCGAGCGCAGCGGTGAACTTGACGTCAGAGTCTCTCGGACTGCCATGGGCGTATGCGCGCTCATAAAGGGGTACGCAGCCACCCTTAATCTCCTGCGTCTCCTTCCACTGCCATGTGTTTCGCTCAGCCACACACACACACACACACACACACACACACCACCTCTCTTTAACGGCACAGAATTGCCTGGCACAGGCGCGCGCTCCTATGTCGCTAAAGCCGTGCGAGTGCGTACGTTCGCGGACCCGGCGGGGAGGTATAGGGGGCTCTGCTGGGGGCCGCGCCAAACTTGACTGAGCCTTTAAGGCTGGTATGTACCTCCTCGGATGCTAGCCCCTCCCTCTCCACCGACAACGGTTTCTTTCTATATTAGGAATTCGGATCTGTGTGCCGGTTATGCGCTCTCCCTGCAGGAGCTTTCTGCGCTCTTTGCAGCGCTATCCACTCCGATGCATTCCGCGCCTATGCGCGCACACACCCGTCTCCACAGCCATATGAAGGTACACAGTGGCGCGGGAGGTACTCCTCTTATCTCCTCTCCTCCCTCTCTCCGTGGGGCTTTTCATTTTGCTCTCTCGCACGCCTGCTCTTGACGAATCCACTGCTACGGTTGCTCATTTTGCGGCACCTGCGGTGTTGAGCAGCCGCGCACACGCAGACGCACACGCACTTAGACACACACACACACACACACACACACACACACACACGCGCGCAGAGGAGAGAACACGCTTCACGCACATTCTAGTTCTCTTATCTCCCCACACCACGCTCAGTGATTAAGTAGATTAGCGCGTGCCATGCCGACGATCTCTGTACAGTCGGCTTCTGATTCTGCGCCGTCGGTGGGTGCAGAGGACACGACGCAGCAGCTCCTGTCCGGGTTCCAGTTCTTCTTGTTGTGCCTGATAGTGATAGCATCGTACTACGTGTCCTTGTGGATCTCTGCCCATGCGGTGGGAGAATCGACGGCATCGCTGAGTGCCCCCATCATCGCAGCTTCGAGCCTGTTTGCCGACGTTGGCAACACGATCCTAAAGAAGATCAACCGCCGTCGCCACCGCACGCAAGTCGGCGCCGTCTTCTACGAGGAGGAGGCCGATGACGCCAACAATATTTTCTCTGTAAACCAGCCTGGCACAGGCGTGCAGTAGGGCGCACCATGCGGACCTGGTGCAGCATACGCGGCTGCCTTTTTCTTCCCCTCTTCCGTTTTGTCTTCCACGTGGTAGGGGCAGATCTTCAGCGTTGGCGACTCGACCCCCCGGTGCACGCGTGTGCACAGGTATACCCCCACGTGGCTATGTCTGAGGTGTGGGCTGCCTCCTCTGCTGCCTGCGGACTCTTTTACTGCCACTCACGCTTCTCTCACTTCTTGCTCGTTGTCTCGCATTATTTGTTTTGTCTTGCTGTTCTTCTCGACTTGTTTCCGCTTCTTTTCCTCCCTCTGCGCACGCGCGCTGCGCGTGCGCATCTATGACCCTCCCCCTTTTTCTCCCCCTCTCTGTTGCACGCGTGCCCAAGTGTGTGCTGCGCGCGTTCTGATGCTTCATCCAGGTGCTTTCAGGCTCTCGTTGGTTTCTTTGCCGGCGTAAACGCACGCGGCGCCGCCTTTTTGTGGCTTGTGCGGAGTCCCCCGATGGAGGGAGGGGAGAGAAAACCGAAAGCGAACCTCGCGCTATGACGCATGCCGGATGGAGCCTCCGCGCGCTCTGCCGCTGCAAATGACTTCACGGGTGCGCTCCGGCACTTCTCCGGGAGGCGAAAGCTGCGCTGTTCTTCTCCAGAGAATGCAATGGCCCGCAGGAGTTGGGATTACTGTGCCTATCGACACGCGCTTACACGCAAATGCATACTGCCTCATCGTCTCTCCCGCCGTGTCTGCTGTCTCTCTCACTCATGCCGCCTTCCCATTACCACAACTAAAGATCCAGAGAATCAGCGACGACTAGCGGCCCCCCTCTTATCCTCTGAGCGGGTACAGACGTCAGATGAGCGTACCTTCGCTGCATCGAAGCGACCGCAGCGGCGATCCTACTCGGGACCGCGCCCACTATGTGAGGGCGCAGCGGCAGCACCTTGTGCGCGAGACACGAATGCTACAGATGGCGCTGGAGGAGCTGCAGGAGGAAGCGGAGCGGGCAAACAGCGAAGAAGCGTTGGTGCGCCGTGCAATAGACACGACGCATCGCGAGCTGCTGCGGTGCCTTCTTCATCTTGCCTTAACTGAGCAGGATTCAACGAGAGGCACAGTGGCGGCATCCGGCGCACAAGCGCAGTACGACGCAACAAGCGCCATCATCTGTGAGGTATTGCGGAGGTATAAGCGCGATCAAGACGCATTCACGCAGGAGGCCAAGCAGCGCTTGGAGAGTATCAGAGAAGAAGCGCGACAGGCGTGCGTGAACGTCGGCGACACCCTCGCCGTGCCACAAGGTGAGCATGCTCACAGCAGTGGTGTCGGCACCATTGTAGAAGCAACTGAACTCGACTCCCCTCGCAGTGCCTTGGAGGCGCTGCGCGAGATGAAGGCCGAGGTGGACGAGGAGACGGAGGCCACGCTGCTGAGCATCGGCCGCACGCTGTTTTGCTGACTCCCGCGTTGTCCGTCTTCTTTCAATTTGCCTCTGATATACTCTCCCCTTCCACTTCCCCCACTAAGAGGACGGCGGCACACCCGAAGTGACGGGTGGGGGGGTGTGCAGGGAGGCCGTTGCTCCTGCTAGGAAGGGGGTCCGGTGAATGGACTGCACACGCACTCACACATGCGAGGCCCGAGGCGACGCGGCCTGTCTGTCTGCTCCCTCCTTACGCGATCACTGTTGTTTTCCTGGATCCTTTCCCTATAAAAAAAAACAATGGAGAATGAAATGAGGTATGCTGCTACTGCCCAAACGCATGAGCGCGCCTGCGCGACAAACTGCGCTGTGCTGCTGTCCTCGTCGCCCTTCTTTTCGTCGCCGACGAGATGCATTTTTTCCCTCTCTGCCATGGACGCAGACGGGAGTGCATATCTACTCCCGCCCGCCCGCCTCTTCTCCCCCCTTCGCTTCTCTGGTCACGGCACACAATGGGGCTTTCGTTTGCACGCACGATGCACCCATCACCTCTCCACATGGTCTTGCACGCGTCTCTCATCTCTCGCTCTCCCCCACCACTATTACGACGACTGCTGCACCCACTGTCGCGGCGAAGGTGCATGGGTGCTTGTTAGGTAGATAAAATTACGTAGCGGCTCTCCTTTCATTTTGCTTTCGTACTCCCCTTGCATATTCGCGCTTCGGCCCAGCAGACCCCCCTCCCCCAAACAAAAAAAAACACGCACACACGCCCGCACATACACGAAGAACGCACAAATGGCGCCACCGAAGGCCTCTCTTCCCGCCCGCATCTTCGCGGGTGACTTCATGGGCATCAACTGGAACCGTGTCAGCTGGATGGCCCCGTACAACAACTTCTACCCCATCACAATGTGCGGCGGCTGGGGTGGTCGTATGTGGTCCAGTTTTATCCAGTACGGTCGCTTCGACAACCGTGCCGGCCTCATCATGGTGCGCAACCTGATCATGGGCATCCCGACCGCTCTCATGGCTCTGCTGATGCTCGGCAATATGGACTGGTACCAGTGCATGCAGTGCGCCTTCTACCTTCCCGGGATCGCGATGCCGCAGTGGGCGCAGAACGAGTACGCGAAGGAGATGGAGTGGGCCAGCTGGAACAAGCCGGGCGCCATGGCGAAACACCACTATGCCGGCACTGTGTCGATCCCCGGCACAGAGAAGTACATCACGGAGATGTAGAAGGCTGGCCGGCCGTGCGCCAGACAAGGGAGGACTGGCGCACGGCTGAGCTCGTGCCTGCCTTCGTCTACTCCTTTTGTGGTCACGTTGTCTTTCCCACGCTTATCGCGTGGCAGCATGCGCTGAAGTGGGTGCGTGTGAGTGCATGCCAGTTCGCATTGCGGCAGCTCAGCTTGGGTCGCTGTACGGACGGGCCGCGGGTGGACAGATGCTGCCGTCGCTGCGGTCGACAGCAACCCAGTTGGCTTTGGTCTTGCTGCAGTGGCACGTGCGGAGGATTGCGCGAGACGGGGCGCGAAAGCTGCACGGCATGAGGGGAGTGGCAGTGCACAGAGTGGTGTCTCTCTCACACTTCAATGTGCTTCCAATGTGTTGTCTCGATGATTGCTCTCTGCGTAGTCTATGTTCGTTTCTGTTTTGCTTCCTGTGTTTCGTGAGACACGCACTGGCTCTGCCTCACTGTCGGACACACGCACTCTCTCTCTCGAGAGAGAGTGCGTGTGTGTACCTGTGCATGTGTGTGATGAGGCGAAATGCCGTGCATGAGTGTGCCCCGCGCACGGTTTAGGTAGGATTTGATTTAAAGCTTTAGCCAAGAGGGGCTTCCACCGTCGACCCCACCTTCTAAACGAGCGACCCAAAAGTAAAAACGCATGTTATTAGGCGCACCCAAGCACGCACAAACGGAGAAGGTGAAGCGTGGATGTGACGGCGACGGTGCCGAAAGCGGCTTGCCCATCGCCAGCGCACAGACGCGTCCTCGTTCGCGTGTCTTTGTGGTGCGTCGCGGCGAGTCTCAGTGGTGGTACTCTGTAATCTACGTGGCAAGGCTGCAGAGTTCGCAATGAGGTTGGGCAAGAACTTGACGGGGATGCCGCTCCGTAACTGGATAAGAGAGCGTAGGGTGGCGCAAACGTTGCGCTTGCACCCAAGCGCGTGCAGCAGGGGAGTGCGCAGATGGCTTTGCTGTGCCTTGATGCCCCTTCTCATCCTACTTGCAATCTTCTTTCTTCCACGGCTCTTGCGTGCGGCCTCTTTGGCCACCTTTTCTCTCCGTGCCACAAACGCCCGTGGTCAGAGGCGGCGCTGGCGTCGCATCAGCCGCGAATCCCGAGCGAGAAGCAGCTAGTCTCTCGTTTTGGCCGGCTCATACTCTGAGTTACATCTCCCCCTTCCCTTTCCCCCACGAAAAAAGCGCCGGAACAGTGGAGCTGCCAGCATCATGCCGACGCTTTTCGAGGCGAAGGCCGAGAAGCTGATGCTCGCTGCTCAAGAGGAGTGCCGCTTGCTGGCAGCGCAGTTGGAAAAAAGTCGTGCAGCACGAGCTGCGTTCACTTGCGGGCCGCAGGGCAGGACTCGTGCGGCACCAGCGACTGCACCCGCGGCGGCCACATCTCCACCGAGCCCCCAGAGAGTGTACAGCGCCGCCACTGTGACGGTTACCGTGAAAGGTCCCTCCATAGGCTCCTCCACCTCCACTTCACCCGATCGAGCCGGGAGCCCGTCGGCAGCGCCCCCGTCGACCTCCCCCGCGCGCGTTGTCATCCCCACTGCCGCCACGCATAAGGAAGGCACGCTGCTTCACTTGGTGCGGGGCAGTGGCCTGTTCGGCGGCGGCAGTCGCTCCTTCGTGCCTCACTACATTGTTGTGTCCGGTAGCGCTGGGATCTCGTGGTACGCGTCCGAAGCGGAGTACCGCCAGAACCCCTCTCGGCCACTCGGGCACGCCGACTTCTGGATCGAGACGTTCAACAGCCGAGGCAGCCGCTTTAAGAAGGCTGCTGTGTGCTGGCCGCTCATCTTGCCTGACGATTGCCCAGAGGCGAAGGACGCGAACAAGACGTACTTCGCTGTAGACTACTACACGCCCAACGAGGCGCGGGAGCAAGTTGTGCTGGCGGCGTCGTCGCCGGCAGAACGCGACGAGTGGGTGCAGGTTCTCACCAAGTATATTGACCTCTATTTGGCCCCTCGTGCCGAGTCGGAGGAACTGCAGCACATCCCGCGCGGCGCAGCAGTCCCGCTGCACCGGTCAGGGGTCATCGAAGGCGAAGCTCCAGGCGGTAACATTCTCTGAGATAACACGCAGCGTGTTTGCGAGAGTGTGCGTGCGTTTGTGTGTTTCAGTGACGCGAGACGTGCCGTGCGATGTGCAAGCGTGGCCGCTGTTTCCCAGAAGGCCAATCGCGGCAAGGGGCAGCCAGTTGGCCGCCCTCACCCCATGCATGGTAGCCGCTGTGGAAGCAAGAGCAAGGTAAAGAGGGCAGATGACGGAGCTGCGCGCGTGTTGTTGTTCTGCTTATTATTTTTGCCGTCCTTCTCGACGTCCGCGTATCGACAGATCGAGTGGTGACACGGTGTCTCGCTTTTACCCCTCCCCTCTTGCACCTCTCTCTGTCTCTCTCCTTTACCTTGCGGTGGCTGTGCTCGCTCTAAGGCACGTGATGGACACGTGGAGGTGTGCCCGCCCCCCGGATTGCGTGATTGTCAAGTGCGCGCGAAGTGTGCTGAGCGTTTTTTTTTTGCCTTTCTTTCACCCACAGCGCAGCGCGCCGGCTAAGACTGCAGGACCACCGTCCAGCTGTGGCTCCCACGTCTGTCCTCTGTGCGCTGCTGCACACATACGTACCTGGAGAGAGACGGCGCCATCCGATTGCCGCCGCGCATCTCGCCTCTCATCCTTCCCCCCTCCCCGTGGTGGACCACATATACATAGAATCATGACAACCCTACCGGTGCTTCACTTGAAAGCAACCAGCCTGCAGAATGTGACTATCGCCGCGGACCTGAGTGACACCACAGCGACCCTCTACACGTTCCTCCGCTCGACCCCCAGCGCCGCCGAAACTGAACTGGCCCTCCAGCCCTTTCTCGAATCCCTCCACGCGGCTCCGTCGTCCGGCAGGGCTGCTCTCATGCGGCGACCAAATCATCGCCTTGTACAGCTTCTGGAGTCGGTGGCCGTTGATGGCGTCTTTCGTTGCACACCGCATGTCCTTCCTGCGCTGGCGCGTCACTCAGATCGGTGGCTGCACCGGTTGGGGTACCCCTCGATGGACGGTGAGGCGGCTGATTCTACGGCAGCGGTGGACTCTGCGGCACATGCAGCGAGTGGGTCGCGGCGATCGGCGTCACCTCCGACGGCTGCACCGTTCCCATTCATGCGCGTGCGCGCGACGGACATGCACCAGTACGTCGATCCGTACTCAGCCTATGAGGCTGATTACGTTGGGAGGCAGGAAGCGGCTCACTCAGCTCATGTTGATGCCTTTGCCAGCGGCGAAGCGCATTTGCCTAAGAACGGGTCTGCAGCAGAGTCGAGTGGCCTGCAGCACAGGGACACTGCGCAGCCTCATGAAGAGGCATCGTCTGTGTCGGCTGAGGTGTCTGCGCTCACTGTTCCTGGAGACGAGCCGCAGCTGAGCGAGCTAGCGCCGTCTGCGTCGCACGCAGCGACTCCAGCGCCAAAAGCGGCCCTCACCTCCGCCCCGGCGATTCACCCGGTGCTCCACCTCATCGCAAACCAAGTTGTGCAGCAGCAGGAGGAAGGGGAGAAGACGGGCCGCGGGAGCGCGGAGGAGCGTGCGCACCCGTCCTCGTCACACGCAGTTCTTGACGAAAAGCTGCAACGTCTCATGGCGCAGCTAAACGAGGCAGAAACACAGCTTACCGACGCCATGGCAGAGAAGGAGGCGGCAGAGCAGGTGTGGTTGCCGTACTACAGCCGCCTCAAGACGAGCAGGATGTACGTCAACGAGCTCAAGAGTCGTTTACAGAGCGCCGCCTCCCTCTATCTGCTTCAGCGATACGAGCGCGAGACGCTTCAGCAGGCTCACGTCGGCGTCGCGATGGAGTCCATGAGCCTGCAGCTGGTGCTGCGCGATGTGCGCGCACGACTGGAAGATGAGCAGCGCAGTTCGCTCACAGACGACCACCAGCAGGCGACGGAGAGCGATATGCTGGCTCAGCAGTTGAGCGCTGTTCTGGCAGTGCCTGCGGCTGCGAGCCAGCGCAACGCGGCATGCCATCGTTGAAACTAAGCAGCTCATCTCGCATACACATAGACGATCACAATGGCGGAGTTTGATCATGTCCGCCAGTCCCGATTCACGTCAGCGGCCTCACCAGCACAGCGGCAGCAACATATGCACACCAAGAGTTTTAACATAGCTCTCTGTCAGGGCATAGTCGTCGCTGCGACTGACGGAGATGGCTGACAACCCCCCTCCCGCTCAACGCATCAGACTTCTCGGGCGTTTTGTGCATCCACTCTAGTGATTTACAGCGGCTACTGGTCGGGACCACATGCCCTCTTTGGACTTTGCTGCACATCTTCTCCCCAGTTCAACGTCCTGCGTTCGCAGCTCTGCGCCCTCTTCTCCTCTTTTTGCTTTCGTGTGTGCCGCTGCTGAGCTGCGACAACGCAGACGGCTGCACACACACACACACACACACACACACACGCACATGCACACACAGCGGTCACCACCCCCATCTTCTTACCCCACATGCGAGCGCTGTAGTAATGCCGACATTTTGGAAAGAGCAGGCGCATGTGCGCCGACTCTACAGCGCCCCAGACAGCACTAGCGAGCTCATTGCCACCTGCGACAAGGCCTACGTGCCTTCCTTGGCCTACGCAGCTTCGACCAACTCCGCTGTGGTGGTTGCAGAGGACGACGCGACGGCGCCACGAGTGCAGCTTCCTTTCCCAGCCATTGACCTTGCGTGGTGCCCCTTCAAGAAGGGCACCGAAAATGCGGCCTACGCGACGGCGTGCCACAGCCAGCCCATACAGATATGGGACCTCGAGGACGCCGAGCTGCGCGCCTCGTACACGGCGACGAACGACAGCGACTACCACGTCCACGCGCACGCACTGTGTTGGTTCAAGGCGCCGACGCACCAGCACTGGATCGCTGGTGGCTACGGCGGCTTCGAGGATGTCACTCAGGTGCGCGTGTTCGACATCATGGCTGAGGGCAGCCAGCCCATCTGGTCGTACAGCGACAAGCGCGGCAAAGGGATGGTGTCCGCTATGCATGACTGCCAGTGGCAGGGCACAGTCTCGCTACTGGCGGTGGGGAGCTACGATGCGCCGTCGGTGCACCTCATCGACTGCCGGAAGCGGTGCCCGGTGGCGGAGTTGCATGGGCTTAAGCGGGGCGTGCAGGTGATACGAAGCGGCATCGACGGCTCCGACCCATACTGCGTCTACGCCGGGGGGAGTCAAGGAGATAGCCGCATCGCGTGCTGGGATGTGCGCAAGCCACGCGCGCCGCTCTTCACACTATCCAGGCCCGTCCACACGAACCAAGTCTTCCAGTTCGACCTGCTGCATGTGCACGCCGCCGCTGCCTCCGATGACAGCGCTTCTGGTTGCTCGCGTGGTCTTGTGTCGACCTGCTCTGCAGGCGGGGTGCTGTTATACCGATGGCGTCCAGGAGATATACCCTCTGACGGCACAGAGGAGCACATTGGCGCCTCTGTGGGCCCGACTAGTGGCTTGGCAGTGGTGGGGCCCGACACGGTCGTGGTGAGCACCGGCAGCCGCACGTACGACGTATGCCCCGAAGCGCCCAAGGAGAGGGCCCGCACCCTTGCTCTACCATTGCCGTGCCGTGACAACGATCACGGCGATGAAACGCTGCAACCACACTTTCCGGTTCATAGGCGCCAACGATCGCCGATGCAGGACGGGTCAGATGAGGAGTCAAGCTCGGAAAAGTTAGAGCTTCTCACTACCACTGAGGCAACGAATATTGCGGTTCTCTCGCTTACGCAGCGACATACGTGAAGCCTCGAAATACATCTGTCATTCTCAACGCTACACGTCTCAGTACATCACTCTTAAACCTTGCACAGCATTGGTTCTCGATTACGGAAGCTCGGGGGTAGGCGCAGCTGACGTCTAGTGCAACCCCACCCACTCTCCGCCGGATACTCAGGCACATGCACCCCCCTTCCCCTCCCCCGACACACACAAACTTCATGCCGTGTGCCAAAGAAATTCGCACACAAAGAATCAGGTGTCGAAGCGGTGGAGCAAGAGAGTGCACACTGCAGCGTCAGGAGCCTCGCGCATTGGCTGCTGTGGCCATCCACTGGGACCGCGAGCGCGAGCCGCATCGAAGGAAGACAAAAAGGAGACGTCCATCCTTTCCTGGCACCAACATCTCTCTGCAACCACATTCCGTCTTTTCATATGCTTCAAGCACAATAAGTGCTTCAAGAGAAAGAGCATCGTTTGCTTACGTGAGATGCTTGTGTTCTCCCACCCAACCACTACTGCTCCTCTCTGTCCCTTTATGCATCCTTCGGCGCCCTCGTTGCGCGTACAAGACCCCCTCCCCCCTTCCCACGCCCTCCACCCTCCACCACACGCGCGCGCATCGACAAGGTATTCCACGCCTACTTTCTCTTCTCTCCATCATTCCGCGTCTTCCCCCCCCCCCCGCACAGTGGCATTTGGCGGTAACCCCTCTTCCTGACCTCCCTTCTCGTTTTTTCATCGCCATTCACCCGCGTCGTTGCTTCTCACCCTGCATCCTCGTCGACGCGTCGCGCAGAACCGTTCGCGTAGCGCGCCTCACTCCTCCGTGCATCCTTCCCTTCGGTTTATCGGTGCGCACCAGCCCAGCCCAGCGCAGCCCCGCCCCGCCTTCGGACGCGCGCATCTATCTGCGGGACGGGCCGCCGTGAGCTGAGCATACCACCATGCACAGTGCTGTCACTTGCATCAAGAGCCCGGGCGCGGCTCTCTTCACCGACACTGCCACCTGCCGCACCATCACGTTGAGCCGGCCCGATGCGTTGAACGCCATGTCGTTGCCGATGGTGCAGGACCTGCATCGCCTGTACATCACAGAGCCGCACCCGAACGAGGATGCCGTGTACGTTGTGCGCGGTGACGGGCGGCGCAGCTTCTGTGCTGGTGGCGACCTGAAGGCCCTCACAGGACCCGAGAAAGACACGCACAACCCGCTGTTCTACCGCCTGGAGTACGAGGTGGACTCGCACATTGCGGTGATGCGGCGCACGCAGGTGGCGATGTGGGCGGGGCACGTGCTGGGGAGCGGCGTGGGCGTGTCGGTGCACAGCCGTTACCGCGTTGCGTGCGAGACGACGCGGTTCGCGATGCCGGAGACGCAGATCGGCGGCGCGAACGACGTTGCGACGAGCTGGGTGTTCTCGTCGCTGCCGATATGCGGGCTTGGCATGTACCTTGCGATCACGGGCAACACGCTGCAAGGCGCGGACGTGTTCCACGCGGGCCTGGCGACGCACTACATCCCTGTGGAGAAGTTCGGCGCTGTGGAGGCTGCGCTGGCGGCGCTGCCGTCGTCGGAGGGCGTCGAGGAGTGCCTCCGAGGGTTCAGCGAGGACGTTGCTGTGCCGCCGTTCACGCTGGCGGAGAACGCGCCTGTGCTGGCGAAGGCGTTCGGCGCGATCACTCCGTCGACGCACCTGCGCGACATCATGGATGTGCTGCGCGCGGACGGCAGCGCGTTCGCTGCGAGCACGCTGAAGGTGATGGAGCGCAACTCGCCGCTGGGCATGACGCTTGCGCTGGAGAACATGAAGCGGCAGCACACACCTGGGTGCAACACCGTGATGGAGAGCTTCCGTGGCGACTACACGGCGATTCAGACTTCCATTTGTGTGGATGAGCTGGCGAAGGGCGTGGAGGCGCTGTTTGTCACGAAGGAGAAGCGCCCGCAGTGGACGGTGGGGTCCGTGGACGAAGTCGATGTGGAGCTCGTGAAGCAGCAGTTTGTTATGACGGAGAGCACGGTGCCCTTGTAGGAAAGGCTCGTCTCACATATTCGCGGCTCTGTAGGCGTCGACCTTTCTTTGCCACGAGTGCTGTGCCGGCGCCTTGATGCCGCATTGTGCGTGTACACGTGTGGAGTGTGACTGTGGGCGTGTTGGCACTGCAGAAGGTAAAGGACGGTCTTGCTTACGGGGGACCTGCGGCCGGCTCGGCGTGTGCGTTTCCGTTTCAGCTTGCGGGCGCGAGGCCGCGGTTGTGGGGTGTTCACACGCTACCTCTTCTGTGCTTTTTTTTTCGTATTCGGTGCATATGGGCTAAGCCACCTCCGCACAGTCTACAGCTTAGTGTGTGTATGCGCTTGGTTTTGTTTTCACGTCTTCGAGTTTATTGGATCGGTTGTGGCTGGGCTCTTGTTTCCGGAGAGGATGCCCTCGCCGAGGGTTAAGGGCACCGCTTCCCACAGAGGGATGATGTGCGTCTCATTTTTGTTCACCGGCTTCCGCTTGGCCTCTTCTGCGCTGTCGCTCACTTCCGCACCCTCTCCCCCATCTCTCCTGTCCTCCTGCACCCTCCAGTTATGCTTCGCGTGCGCGCACTGCGGTAGAGTGTGAAGGGTACGCGCATGCGTGCGAGCCGAAGAGCTGGAGGGAAGGGGGAGCAAGTGAGAAGGATGGCAGATGAAGTGGGTAGGGCGCGAGGCGAGGAGTGCTAAGCGTCCAGGCGTCCTTTGTTTTTGTTTTTTACTTTGTGCTTGTGCTTTTCTTCTTTCCGCTAGGGCATTCATCCGCTATACTTCTCCGCGTCAGACGCCGCCCTCGCCTTCTTTTCGTGTTTTGGAATGCAGTCACGGACATCTGCATGCCACACATCTCCGCGCGCACGAGCGCACGCACATATAAAATGATCCGCACGACTGCTGGCGTGCAGGCTTGCGGTGTACTCTTTTCTCTCCGCCTTTTCTCAGGTCTTCCCCTCTTCCCCTCTTCCTGTCTTGCCTTCGATGCATCTTTCTCTTTTTGGGCCTCTCGTTTTAACTTGCTCTCTTTGTCTTTATATTTGTTTCTCTCCCCGGCTACTCCCCCTCTCGCTCCCTTGCTCGCACGGCGTCGATGTCCTGGTGCCGTGGTGTGGCAGGTGGCCACGCCTGTTCATCGGCCTCAGCAAATAGCTTCCTCGCCTATCCCTAGTTTTCCCCATCTCGCTATCCACGGCAGAACCACCACCTCCCTCCCCCTTACCGATGTCTGCGGCGGTGGAGAGGTGGTAAAATGAGGGGCAAAAAGGCAGAACAACAAATGCGTACGTGGCACAAGGATGATGATGTGGTGGTGGGTCTCGCACCGCGAGTGCAGCGCTGCGTCTCTCTCTCTCTGAAGCTTTTTAACCGACTTTTTCCTGTCACTTTTACGTCTTGTACTCTCTCGTTGTGCACGCAGTGAGGCATCCTTATTGCAGCGGTCTTTCTCCACACCCCTCCCCACCTTCTACGCTTCTACCCCCTCTCCGCCCCTCCACCCTCCTCGAGCCTGTCAGGACGTACACACCCAGTCTCACATGTCTGGCTCTGTACATGTTTTTGCGGGCGACACACGTGCTCGTGGGAACGCACGTTCATTCGCGGCTGGGCGCTCTCCCTCTTCCACCGCTCGCCTTGATCTCGGTGCTCGTGTGACTGGGCGGTCAAGAGCGGATGGAAAGGGGGAGTGGCGGATGGGTCCGATGACGTTCAAGGCGATGCGTGGGCGTTAGGGAGGCAGCCCAATATGCTTTGGCCCCTGTGCACTAGGAATAAGTGGTGTTGTTGGTGGGGGAGGACAATACCCACTCGTGGGTGTCTGCACACACCCATAGACATGCGCACACATATGTGCATTTTTTTTCTCGTTTTTTTTTCGTACTCGTGTTTCAATGCCTTTCCACGCTATTCCCGCTTCTATTCCACACTCCCCCGACTTCCCCCAACTCCCCACACACCCCCACTCCCTCGCCACTCTCTCGCCTCTGTGCTCTCTAACGTTTCCTTGTTTGTCTTCTCTTTGTCTGCCGTTCCTGCGTTTTCGTTTTTGTTTTTGGGCTTCCACCGTCAGTGACTTCGCCACCTTCTTGGCTTCTTCATCCCTCCCCTCCCCTCTCCTCCCGTTTTCCTCGTCTGTGTGCCCCTTTCCATGTGTGCGCGCATGTTTCTGCGTGCCTGCCTGCCTGCCTGTGCGTGTGCGCGTCTTCGCGCTCATCTTTTTCTCCACCGCCTTGCCTGTCTCCTGAAGCGGGGCGGGTTGGCACGGAAGAGAGCAAGACCGCCGCCCTCACCTTCCCGTTTCATAACGGCGCCGCCACCACCGTCTCCTCGTTCCTCACATTCCTGGACAACTCTCATCCTCCCCTTCTTTTGATCTACCTTTATATGTCTTCTTTCTTTCGCTTTCCTCTTTTTTTTTCTAGTGCGCGCGATGGTGCCACCAGACCTCCACCGTTTCCGCCTCCGCACCCCCGCCCCGCCCACGTCCGGCTTCTCTTTCACATGCGTCGCCTTGCAAGCGATCCCAGCAGGGTGGGATACGTGGAACAGTGGCAGGGATGAAAGAGTCGGCTTGCTGACCACTCGCGTCTTCGTCACCCACTGAAGGCAAAACCACAAGGCAATGAAGGGAGCGACACCTGCACAAAAATCCCTTTCTCCCTCTCTGTGTGCGTGTGTACGCTGGGGCCAAGGTGGACCTTAAGCACCCCGCCCAGTCAGCGCGACGGAGCTCTCGCGGCCAGCACCGCCCAAGCAGCATGCACAGGTCGAGCTGGAGGATAGGGAGACCATTACCACGCGTGCCGGCATGACGGACGGGGTACTCTCTGGCCGTGCACTTGGCCGCTGCGTCTTCTCTCGTCTCCTCTGCGTGTGGCGGCGCACTCACTTCGTTGCCCTCCCACCCCCTGACCGTGCAAGTCAAGTGAACCCTCCAAAACACATAGACTTTTCCCACGGGCAGATCGCATCTGTCCCACCCAACCACTACTGCTCCTCTCTGTCCCTTTATGCATCCTTCGGCGCCCTCGTTGCGCGTACAAGACCCCCTCCCCCCTTCCCACGCCCTCCACCCTCCACCACACGCGCGCGCATCGACAAGGTATTCCACGCCTACTTTCTCTTCTCTCCATCATTCCGCGTCTTCCCCCCCCCCCCGCACAGTGGCATTTGGCGGTAACCCCTCTTCCTGACCTCCCTTCTCGTTTTTTCATCGCCATTCACCCGCGTCGTTGCTTCTCACCCTGCATCCTCGTCGACGCGTCGCGCAGAACCGTTCGCGTAGCGCGCCTCACTCCTCCGTGCATCCTTCCCTTCGGTTTATCGGTGCGCACCAGCCCAGCCCAGCGCAGCCCCGCCCCGCCTTCGGACGCGCGCATCTATCTGCGGGACGGGCCGCCGTGAGCTGAGCATACCACCATGCACAGTGCTGTCACTTGCATCAAGAGCCCGGGCGCGGCTCTCTTCACCGACACTGCCACCTGCCGCACCATCACGTTGAGCCGGCCCGATGCGTTGAACGCCATGTCGTTGCCGATGGTGCAGGACCTGCATCGCCTGTACATCACAGAGCCGCACCCGAACGAGGATGCCGTGTACGTTGTGCGCGGTGACGGGCGGCGCAGCTTCTGTGCTGGTGGCGACCTGAAGGCCCTCACAGGACCCGAGAAAGACACGCACAACCCGCTGTTCTACCGCCTGGAGTACGAGGTGGACTCGCACATTGCGGTGATGCGGCGCACGCAGGTGGCGATGTGGGCGGGGCACGTGCTGGGGAGCGGCGTGGGCGTGTCGGTGCACAGCCGTTACCGCGTTGCGTGCGAGACGACGCGGTTCGCGATGCCGGAGACGCAGATCGGCGGCGCGAACGACGTTGCGACGAGCTGGGTGTTCTCGTCGCTGCCGATATGCGGGCTTGGCATGTACCTTGCGATCACGGGCAACACGCTGCAAGGCGCGGACGTGTTCCACGCGGGCCTGGCGACGCACTACATCCCTGTGGAGAAGTTCGGCGCTGTGGAGGCTGCGCTGGCGGCGCTGCCGTCGTCGGAGGGCGTCGAGGAGTGCCTCCGAGGGTTCAGCGAGGACGTTGCTGTGCCGCCGTTCACGCTGGCGGAGAACGCGCCTGTGCTGGCGAAGGCGTTCGGCGCGATCACTCCGTCGACGCACCTGCGCGACATCATGGATGTGCTGCGCGCGGACGGCAGCGCGTTCGCTGCGAGCACGCTGAAGGTGATGGAGCGCAACTCGCCGCTGGGCATGACGCTTGCGCTGGAGAACATGAAGCGGCAGCACACACCTGGGTGCAACACCGTGATGGAGAGCTTCCGTGGCGACTACACGGCGATTCAGACTTCCATTTGTGTGGATGAGCTGGCGAAGGGCGTGGAGGCGCTGTTTGTCACGAAGGAGAAGCGCCCGCAGTGGACGGTGGGGTCCGTGGACGAAGTCGATGTGGAGCTCGTGAAGCAGCAGCTTTTTCTCGTGGAGGGCTTGCGAATTTTCGGAAGTGGAACGGATTGACGCGCGTGTTTCGGTGTTTTTTTTTTTTGTTGTTACCGTGCGCAGGCGAGTCCTGTGGGGTGACGGCGGTGTTGTACCTCCTGCTATCTTCGGTGATGGATGTATGGCCCTGGGCTGCGTAGTTGTCTTCCCCGGTGGCGATGCTTCACGCAGTTCTTCTACGCGTCAGCTGTTTATTGGCCTTTATGCTGTTTCGGTTAGTGTGAGCGGGAGATGAGGGTGTGGAGTGAACCGCCCGTTGGCCATCCTGCGGACAGAAACTCGGGAGCAGCTGCTCGGCTAATGCAAAGGGAGAGAGGCGGCGTCGCCGCACTCGGCGCAACACTGTGAGGGTTTTGCCGACATGCGTGTCTCTACCAACGAGGTGGGCATGAACACCGCTGATGGCCCATTACCAGTGGTGGGTGCCGCTGCTCATCCCTCGGGTGCTCACGGCCGTGCGCCACAGCGCACGGCCTTTTTCAGCTCTCGGTGGGCGTCCTCTGACGGGGCGAAGGTGCTTGAGTGTTGGCGTTTGTGCTCTGCCGAGGTTTCCTAGCCCTACGGCTTGCGGCTTGAGCTGCGGACCTCATCGTCCATTTGCCCTTGTGTTTCTCTTCTATCCGCCCCCTCCCTCTGCGTCGCGCACCCGCTTGCGGGCGGCAACGCTGCTCTATCAGCGCTCTGCACTTTGGCATCTTCCTCCGCTCGCCTCGCTGGGACGCACTCACCAAGGTTTCTTTAAAGGCAAGGGTCCTACGGCGCGGCACACTTGCACTCGGGTGGGCAAGCTTGCTGGGCACGCACGCACCCTCGTATACAGCATCGCGCACCTACTGGAGCGTCAGGGGCTATATATGTATATATATATATATATATTATCTGAGGTGCTTCTCCTGCCCAAAGCCGTCCCTCGCTGATCGCCTTTTCCGGTACCCTTCCTTTCTCGAGTTGCGGTCGTATCTAAGACAAACGCGAGGGCCTCAAAGGCACTGGTGTGCACGAGCACATAATGTATCGCACGGGCGCGCGTTGCAGCGCGAGCGTGCTGTGCAAAGACTACCCGCATGCGCGCCACATTACCCTCAACCGGCCCAATTCACTGAACGCGCTGGATTATGGCATGATACGGGAGCTGCACCGTCTGTACGTGACAGAGCCAGCTCCTCCGTCATCCCTGTACATCCTCACCGGGGCGGGCACAAAGGCATTCTGCGCCGGCGGCGATGTGATCGGCCTCGCGACGAACAACCCGCCCGGATGCGGTCGTGAATTCTTCTACTGGGAGTACCAAGTAGACTACAAGGCGAGCATCATTCCTGCTGGGCAGGTGTGCTTGTGGGACGGCTACGTGCTCGGCGGCGGCGCTGGCTTATCGATTGGAAGCGCTTATCGGGTGGCGTCGGAGAAGGCGTGCTTTGCAATGCCTGAGGTGGCCATAGGTATGTTCCCCGACGTAGGGGCTTCGTGGTTCCTGCCGCGGCTGTCGGTGCCTGGGCTGGGGCTCTATATGGGGCTCACCGGCCACCGGCTCCGCGGGGCCGACCTTGTGCACCTTGGGCTTGCAACACACTTTGTGCCATCTGCCAAGATGGGCGAGCTGGAGCAGGCTCTCGTCTCGATGTCGGACGCAGGTGATGTGGAGGCGGTGCTGGACAAGTACACGACACCGATAGCGCAGCTGCCACCATGCACCATCGCCTATTCCATTTCTTCTCTCGCCGATCATTTTGACATCACGGCAGATCTAACCGTATCGTCCATCTTGGACGCGTGCAGAGCGAATGCGCAGACGGATCCGCTGACCAAGGCAGCGGCGGATCTCATGCCCTCCTTCTCCCCGACGGCAATGACGCTCGCACTGGAGCTGCTGAAGCGCGGCGCGAAGCTGAGCACACCCGTGGAGGCGTTCCAGATGGAGTACTGCGTTTCCCAGCGCATCATGGCGGAACACGACTTTCGCGAAGGTGTGCGAGCCCTGCTCATCGATAAAGACAAGAAGCCGAAATGGCAACCGTCAACTGTTGCCGAGGTTGCGGCGGAGGCCATCGATGCGTACTTCCGCCCCACCACACCGAATCAGCCGGTCTGGGATCCAGTGGCGCCGCTCTCGGAGCCCGCAGCGTGAGCTTGCCGGACTTGTGTCGTCGGGAGCGTGCCTTGCCGGCCTTCGCCATCTCTGTTCTGCCCGGCTGCACCCCCTAGCCTGGTGAGTAGGGGGGCCACTCCGGCATCTCCTTACTCGCCAAGGTGCGCCTCGCCTGCACGTCATGATGCATACAGTCGCGTTTCATCAGCATCTTCCATGCGAAGGTGTAAGCGAATGTGTCGCTCTGGGCGAGTTGCGCCCCCTCCCCCTCCCCTGATCCACAAAAATACACGCTTCACGACACCCAGGTACACTGATGTGAACCCGCACAGCCATAGGTGCGAGCTTTACGGAAACGTGATGGATGCTGCGACGCTGCTGTGGTATCTTGCGCGCTCGACATTCTTGGTGGATCTTGCTAATCAAAGGCCGTGGGAGGGCCCTTGAGCACCTTCACGCCAAAGCAGCCGCAGCCGCAGCGCCTACCCCGAAAAGCGCAGACAACAGAGGCTTGCTCAGAGAAGCTGATCCACTGTCCTTCCGCTCCATAGTGCCGCTCCGCCGCGCACGCCTGTACATCCCTCTGAGGCCACGCCAGGGGGCTGCCGTGCGCATTTGGCGAGGGAGGTGTGCAGGCCGGATGGCGGTGTCGACACAACACTTTCGCAGCTTTCATGCCGGTGTGCAGGCATTGACACCCGTCGAAGCCCCGCACGCGTGCACCTTTCTCATGCGCAGCCGTCGTGTGCAGGCCCAGCATACCGCTCGCCGGCGAGCTGCGGGCAGATGGCGCGGTATAGACAGGCACAAGATCAAGAGCGGGCGCGATGCCGAACAACCATCATGCACTCGTGCGCGCAGCGAGAAGAGCCTGTGGCTGCCTTGCTTGCAGCCACGACGCTGAGTGTGAAGCACTGATGCCGGTACTTGACGCGCTGCAAGGACAGCTCGATCGGCTGCGACACAGGAAAATCAAATGCTGCCGTTGTTACGCACGCGCTCCCCCTCCGCATGGCGCTCAGCACTGTCCCTGCAGCGGTGGAGGATGGCATGCTGCGATGTATCTGGGCGCAAGTTCTGGCGCTGCTGGCCCGTCGCGTGCGCCCCCTCAATATCGTTTGCCGGTGGCCATTGCGGATGGTAGCACATGGATAAGGTGGACAAGCTCGCAACTTTGGCCGTGCCAAAGACACCGACACCAACTGCACGGGCTACAGATATGGTCCCACTGCTCTCCGACGCCAGGTCGGCATCCCCCGTCTACCCACACGATAGGCGCTGCCACTTCCGCTCTCGAGCAGGACCGTGGACGCTGCCGCCTTGAGTCAAGGTATGCCGCCCACCCGAGTTTCCGTCTGGCGACCGATCCCGCAGCCGGCATCGGAAGAAGGGACGAGGAAGGACGAGCAGAGCCCGCAAGACGCATGCCCCCAACACGACGGCAGGACGGTTCGTCCTAGACGGCCAGGATGTAGCCGCAGTGCGACAGAGGTAGATGAGCGGTGGTTGTGTATGCGTGTGCTAGTTGTGGACTTGTCCGTGGGTGGAAGGTGGGCGCGCTGAAGGGTGAAAAAAAATGCGTTTTGTGGAACGCGCAGGAGGGGGGGCGCATGCGATGGCCTCTTCGCATAGGGTGTGAGTTGGTGCATCTGCATCAAGCAGTGCGGGTCTGTGCCATGGCATCATTCCTGGCGTTGGTTTCTCTTTCTCCACGATGCTGACGCTACCACATTTGATGTGCCACGTGAGCTTGTCTCTACATGTGTGCATCGGCATATATGCGAAATTCTCCTCTCCGCGGCTCCATTTCCTTCTTCTTGCGTTCTCCACCTGCCTCCCTCTCTTCGAGTGCGCAACTCACCTATCTGTGGGCTTGCCGTTGTTGTGGGCCCGTCTGCAACCGCCTACGGAGTGAGCAGTAGATACACTCGCATAACTGACATGCACTCTGTGCCCGCTGCCCTTCTCGTGCTGACATAACGGGGGATCGTATTCAAACACGCATCACCTCTTCCTTTGCTTCTTTCTTTTCCGGCCCCCTACGCAAACTTAGTCATTTTCCAGCTCTTCATCTGCCAGCTCAACGTCGCTGGGCGCCACTGAAGGCGACTCCGCATAGGCTCGTGCGCGCGCCGTTCTATGCACTTTCACGTCTTCCTCGGTTGCTCCATACGTTTCAATCCAAGTGTGCGCGTACGCGCACAAGCCGATACGTTGCTTGGCTGACACCGCAATCCCCGTCGCCTCCGCCTGTGTGCGGCAGAGGGGTGGGCAGAACCGCGCGAGGCAACGGGACCGCAACGAAAACGAAAACGACAATAAAAAAAAAACATGTGTTTTCGTCGCTTTCACTCCGCCTTCGGTTTCACTTTGATCGCATTCGGCAGCTCGTCACCCTCCCTCCTCCCCGCTCGCCCTCTCTCCCTATGAAGGGCGCCCGTTTCTTTCGCATACATAGTTCTCTTTTCTGGTTTCCTCGTTCTTATTGCGGCCGCCTGAGCGAGTGTGCACGTGCGACGCCATCATTTCAGTGACTCAGGCACGCCAGTGATCCACAGAGGCGCTACGTGTCCTTTAGACCCTCTACACCAACAGAGGGCAAGAAGGCTGAGCTCTCCTTCCTTTATCTCTGCTCCCACCCTCTTCTCGTGGCTCGAACGTATCCGCACAACGCAACGGAGGATAAGGAAGACGAGCGTGAACACGTCATTCGTGTGCCCCCCTCCTCTTCCCCCGTCTCTTCTCCCTTTCTTTTTCGTCTTGTTTCTCCGTTTCACGTTGTGTTCTGCTCCCTCTTTTTCACACTTGTGGTCCAATTTCGAAGTGGGCTCCCTGAGCCGTTACTGTCCCGCCCCTCCCCGACCCCTCGAGCGGTCACTCACGATCCCCGGTAGCATAGAGGAGAGCCGTGCATAGCGCGTGCACACACACACACACACACACACACACACCCGCAACAAGGCGGACGAGAGGGTGCAGAGGGTTGCAAGATCGTGTATTCATCGAAAGAGGAACACCACCGTGCGTGCGCGGGTGCCGTTCGGGCCTTTATCATCATTATTTTAGTCGGCAGAGGACCGTCGTTTTGGCCAGCCTCCTCCTCTTCCTCCTTCCCTCCCAGCACTGTATTCGGTCTCTCCATTTCTGCACTTGCCGAAGCAGGGACGCCCACTGACACACACAGAGAAACGGGCACCGCAACCGCAGCCGCTTCTGCGTTTCGTTAAACGCTCCCCCACCCCCGCCGCTCTTTGATTGGGTGTCTGCGCCTGTGCTGATACGGAAGGCGACCACGTTGTGTGGTGCGACCTCTTCATTGTGTCGGCTGAATTGCCGTCTCGACTCGCCCGCTTACACAAGCGTTTTTTTTTTTTCCTCGTTGCGTCTCTTGTCGCCTCTCCCCGACCCCCCCCCTCACCGCGAGAGATGAGGACGGCGAGCAGCGAGAGCCCGAACCACATTTGCACCCCCGCCGCTGCAATGAGTAGCGATACGAGCCCCCCAGGGGACTGTCGCTCTCCTCTACAGGTGGCCGCCTCCATCCCATCCAGTATCGGTGATGTGGGCAGGAAAAGCAGTTCGTCGCCGTTGCGCAGTTGCGGGTTGGCGGACGCGGCATCCCTGTGGGACGAGACCCGTAGTGTGTCCAGCTCTGTCCGCTCCATTCGTCGCCGTCGCGGCGGTGAAGTCAGCGGCGCCGGCGCTGCGGAGGGGAAGGACTGGACGCAGGCGTTCATGGACCTCGAGCAAATGCGGAGGGAGAATCAAGAACTCCTTCACGGGTCGCTCCGCGGCGACCGCTCCGAGACTGGCTCCCTTCTCGACGACACGTTTGCCGGCTCTCGCTCAGAGTCGTCCGCCATAAGCTCCGTGCGACGGCGCCGACGTGGCATGGCGGCAAGCGTCAGCGCCAGCGGGAGCAGGGCTGTGAGCTGCGCTCTCTTTGAAAAGTCTTTGTCCGGCGCTCCCGTCGTGGCAGAGTCTGTCACCGATACTGCAGAGGCCGATACCTCAGCAGCGGCACCGGCATCGGCGGGAGAGCCGAACGGTCGCAACCATGGTATTACAAGCGGCGCCGCTGAGGAACGACTCACCTCCTCGCCACCGCCGGCCACCTACTCGTCCGCGGATGCGGATACGCGGAGCCACTCCACGGTTACAGAGCCGGGGCGCACCTCTGGGCTCCCGAACTGGCTAAAGCGGCCGACGGTCGAGGAGCGGCGACCCTCTGTGGCGAAGGCTCTGAAGAATGCCAGCGCGGCTGTTCCGACGGCGGCGACCGAGGCGACGAGCAGAGGAGCGGTGTCGGTGTGCCCGCCAGCTCCTTCGCCGGTTTGTTCGCTCATCATCGATGCACCGGCCGAGAAGCTGAACGAGGCCGCATGCCCCTCCTCGCTGGCAACCAAACCGTCGATACATGCGAACCCACCAAGCCGTCATTTCCCATCGCCCATGCAGAAAGCACACACCGACCCTGCCAGGGCAGCTGCACCGTCGCCGTCGCGTGGGCCACGTTCCAGAATGGTTGCGGCCAATTCAAGCGCAGCCGCGCCGGCCTCCAACGCGTCTTCTCCATCGCCAATGAACACAGCGGCCGCTCTTGTAGGAGGCCCGGCAGCTGCTTACCCTACAAGGCGTGCGTCGCCTTCGTTCAGCGCCGCATCGCAGCCGCTCGCACAGACCTACATGACACGCCAAACGAAGACCACCGCGGTGGGCATAGCACCGTCCTCGTCTTCGGGCGGAAACGCGCGCTTCCCTCCCACTCCCGTCAAGGCCGCCGTCTCACCCGTGGCAACCGCCTCTCCAGGTCTGCCTGCAGCCCCGACTGCGGCGGGGGCGGTCGACACTCCATCAAAACCTTCGGCGGAAGTGCCAGCTGCCGTCACACCTGCTGTTAAGCCTGCTGAAGAGAAGCCCCGCGTCAGTGCGCCGTGCGTCTCGGCGCGCGTCTCCTTCGAAGACAAGTTGGGGTCGCCGGACCCACGGCCACAGCTTCTGCCGGCTGAAGTCGAGGCCGGCCGCCTAACCACGATGGAGTCGAGAAAGGCGCCAGCGCCGAGTATGACGGCAACCGTGGCGGAATCGCCGTCCCTCTGCGATGCACTTGAGGCACCCAACGTCCCTGTCTCCCGAAAACGAACAGTTCTTCACGATAGGGCAGCGAGTGCGATGCGGACTTCGCGCGGCGCGGGGCAGACCAACGCCCTGTCCAGGCTCTCCGCTGAGGACGTGACCCGGAACGGTGAGAAGGGTCCGTCTGCCCCCCGTGTCGCCGCCTCCGTGCCGAGGCAGCGCAAGTGCTCCTTTGTGGCCCGCCTCCCTCGCGAAGGGACTGCGTTCGACCCCTCACAGCTGAAAGGTGGTGCTGCCCCGGCTACGAGTGCCGTCGGACTGCTCCACCGCACCACTATCCTCACGGAGCTGCGACGCCAGGAAGTGATGCGTGACCGTCTCGCACGGGAGAGCAGGACTGCCGAGGAGGCCCGTGCTCGGTTCGCGGTCCTGAAGCAGGCAGAGGTGAGCAGGATCAATGCTTCCGGTGCACACGCTGTAGAGGCGGCATCGTCGGTCCGTGCCGTAACGGGCTCTGCTGAGGCCCGGTCATCGTCGCCGCAGGACACGTCGCAGCACGTCTCGAAGGGCCGGCGGCGCTCGTTGGCGGTGACGCAGCCGCGCATGTCACACAAACGTGTCGCGCTGGTGAGTCCTTCGCTCACTGCACCAGCGGTGCCGGCAAACGGTGTGCGCGCATGCACGCAGAACCCGAGCCACCTAGGCACTCAACGGTCCAGTGAGGTCGTCGGAGCCGCCTCTTCGAAAATGCACAGGCCGAACACTAGCGTGACGTCGCTGCTCCTCGCTAGCACCCCGGAAGCTGATCGAGGTCACTGTTTGCGTGGAGAGAGGCCGCAAAGCAGTCCATCGCTCATAGGTGCTGAGGCCTTTGCGCACCCGCGGAAGCCGCTGGAAGCCACCGCGCTCTCGGGAACCCAGCCCCACCTTCCCTCGGCGGCCGTACGCAAAGACTCGGCTGCTGCAGCGAGCTCCAACAGCAGGAGTCCTGCCACAAACGGAGGTGTTTGGCGAGAACAGCATTGGCTGAACACCATGTCTGCCTCTCCGCAGCCGGCTTCAGCGGAGACGGAAAAAGTCTCGTCTGCACCGGCCCAAAAGGCATGGCCTCAGGCTAATGCTACCGCATCTATTGAGCCCGTCACCGCCACGACGGCGTCTCTGGCTCAGTCCGCACCGTACAGGACTGCGCCCAGCTTAGCGACCACAAGGCAACCGTGTCCCTTGCCGTTTTGCGCGGAATGTGGCTATCGTCACATGGATGACGTGGCCAAGTTCTGCGCTGTGTGCGGCCAAAGACGCGCATACCTCTGCTGCTAAAATTCTATTCGAGTGGACATAGCAGCGCATTGATGAGTGCATCGTGGTGCGACCGCGCGCTGATGTGAGGCCGGCGTCGATAGGTATGTTTGGCTACTAGCACGAGAAAGAAAAAGCAAGCAGCAGCATGTGGCTCATGTACCCCAGCGGCGTGCCGGAAAGGGGGAAGGGGGAGGGGCGGTGTTGAACGTGTGTCTGCGCATCCGTGTGCCAGCACAGTTTAAGGGCCTCTTCTTCGTCCTTTGCTGTCACTTATTGGGAACTCAGTGATTTCTCCTTCGTTTGTCGTCATGCGCGCGCGTGTGTGTGGGACTCTTTTACGTGCTTGCGCATGCTGTGTGAGTGAGCGCATGTGTCTGCTGCCGTCTGTGAACTTTGCGGCTCCGAAAAACGCAGTGCCCGTCTCCCCACGGTGTACGCCAGCTTGTACCCTTTTCTACCTCTCCTTCTGCTCTGACTTCTCCGGGTGTGCGATCCACCCACCGGAGAGGTCAGCGAAAGATGGGTTCGGCAATGCGAGGTGGAGTGGGAGGCATGGACTGACCACCGCGCATGCATCTTCATAACATGCGAAGGGGACAAGGAAAAGTGGACTCGCGCACTCGCACATGTGTGTGTGTGTGTGTGGTGTGTGGTGGGGCCCTTCTGCTTGAAAAAGACAGAGAGAAAGCGAGGGAGAGAAAAGTATTACAGCGCTACGCGGTGCTGCAGTGCTGTTGCCTCACGTCCCTCGCTCCTACTCCACGTGAGGACTGCCAGGAAAAGGGTCGACGTCAAGCCGAGCTCAAGCCGTAGCCCGTGCCCTACGCTGTACCTCTGCAGGCGTGTGTGTGTGTGTGTCTCCCTTTGCATCGCTCTTTGCTCGCTCTCTTTCTCCGCCCAGCTCCGCACGCGCGCATTCACGAGGGACCAACACGCGAAGGAAGGAAGGGGCACCCGTCTCGTCTTCTCCCTATCACTCATACATCTGCCCGCGCAGGTTTGGCGCGCGACGCTGCCGCTGTGCACGCGCTGCCCTGCTCTGCCTGCCGATCACTGCTGCTTCGCGCCCCTGCTCCATTTTCTTCCTTGGCGTGTGCGTGTGCGTGCCTCTCGGCGTTTTCCGTGACTTGCTTGTCTCGACGTTTGACGTCTCTCTCTATCGTTGACGGTGAAGTGGTCTGTCGCAGTACATAGAGCATGCACCGCAGTGCCCTCTTCCTGGTTGGTGAGTTGCCCAAGGCGCTCTTTTCGAAAGCCTCACCGACGGGCGCGAAGCCGTTGCCATCCGCTGGTAGCTCGTTGAGCTCGCCTCCGTCGCCACGCAGCGGCACCGCCCTTGCGAAAGGGAAGCGTGTCGGCCGCATCATTGAATGGGACCCTTTTGAGCGGCACGGCGTCATCGCCGAGAGTGAGGGTGGCCGCCGCTACAGAATCGCAAACACGCGTGCCTTTGAGACGGTGCTGCCGACGATGCTGCGCACGCTTGAGGGTGCCGCTGTGGAGTTTGACGTCGACCGGCAAGCCTCTGCCGATCGAGTGATCATCCGCAATCGACTCACCCCCATCACAGCGGAGAGCTACCGGCAGAGGCCCCCCGTCGACTTCTTGAGCCCTGCAATGCTGAGTTGGGCAGGCCCACATGCCGCGGCATCGAAGCAAGATGAGACGAGCAGCGACAATACAGAGAGAGAGAGCGGTTTCAGTGATGGGGGCAACACGGCAGTTGAGGCCGAGGAGCTGTTCGCAAAGAACATCATTATAGACGTCAGCAGCATACCAGCCACCCAGATTGCGCGCTGGAGCGGCCCCTTGTCGGAGGAGGCAGTGATACAGCCCACCAAGAACCTCAAAGACATGCGCAGCAGCCGCCTCTTCGACGCGGAGATAAACGCCTATCTGCGCCTGAAGCAGCAGCTCGGAAATACCGCCGATGCGCAGCGTGTGCTGGCGGAGCAGCGCGAACGGGATGCCAAGGGTGCGGTGCGGCGGGACGTGATCGCGGAGAAGACGGAGGGCATCATCTTGGCCTGGTCCGGCATCCACCGCAGCGGGCTCATTCGCGAAGGGGTACAGCATCGCGGAGATGAGGCCTCATCAGACGGCACGTTGCCGGCCACCCTCGACAACGGGGACGGCGCGGCCGAGGAGACTCTTTGCATTATTCGAAACGCGCATGCGTTTCAGAGCGCGCTGCCCACGTCGCAGAGCCTGCAGCACCGGCGTGTTGCCTTCACAAAGGTGTCGTATTCAGCGCAACCGCACCGCTACTACGCGGAGAACATCATTGTGGTCGGCGATGTGCGCTACAACGCAGCCGTGCCGTCTTTGGAGGAGGCGCGCACTATCAAGGAGCGGGAGAAGGCTGCTGCCATGCAGCACCGCCATTTTGGAGCGCTTTTCATGGAGGACGATGACGGCCATGGCGCGGGAAGCGGTGAGCGACAGCCAAGCAATAGCCAGCAATCCGCTGCAGCTAGGCCGGCTGAGGAGGCATCTACGCGCGCAGCCGCCTCTGCGCTCTTGAGGGACGATGAGGCGCAGGTGGACCCTAACAAGGTGCTCTACGGTGTCATTGTGCGCTGGAGCGGCGGCCAGGGTGTCATTGAGGGTGGAGATGGCCGTCACTTCTACCTTCGCTCCGCCGCAGATTTCGAGCAGCTGGTGGACAAGAGCTCGCATCACCTGCGCGGCGCCGTTGTTCAGTTCAAGCAAGATGTGGCGAGCCCCCGCTACGCGTGCCAGGTGGATATACTCAGCACCGCCGCGACGGCCATGAGCGAGTTAAAGCCGCTGCTGGAGAAGACGGCGTTTAACGTGTTCGCCGCCAACGGTGCAGAGCCAGCGGCAAACGTCGAGGCAGCGGCCGCAGCGTCAAAGGCAGTACCGGAAGGGGTGGAATGGACGCATGGCACGCTCCTCTCGTGGTCATCCATGGAGGGCCAGGGCATCATCATCGGCGAAGCAGATCACGAGGCGCGCTACGTGCTGCGAGACCCGGAAGAAAACGTTGTCGACTACACCGCAAAGCAGGCGCTGCTCAGAAAAGGGCGGCGAGTAAAGTTCACGCCATTTGGTAGCACGGGGAGATTGGCGTGCAATGTAGTGTTGCTGGAGGCAGAGGTCGACGAGGAGGCACTGGCGGAGGAGGTGCTGCGGCCGAAAGAGCCGCAGCTGTCGATGGATGGAAACAAGAATGAGGCGGTCCCGTCCCCCATGAGCACGAGCTACTGGCTGAACCGGATGGATAAGGCTGGCTATGACACAAAGGAGGTGAAGAAGTTGCAAGACCGCGCGCTGCGGCTGGACGAGGACGAGGACGACGACGGCGCCGAGGGTGGCAAGTTCCTCGATAGCGAGGAGCTCCTGAAGAAGGATCACTGGTGGAGTGACCCGCGCAAGAATGTGCGGTTCCCGAACAGCGACATGACGGCCGGCCACCTCGCCCTCATCGGCCCCGCTTCCATGATGAACGTTGCAATGAAGACAAAAGACCCCAAGAAGCTGGACAAGATGCTGAAGAAGTACCAGTCGCGGCTGACAGAGGAGCAGAAGGAGTACGCGTGGAGGCAAGCGAAGGAGATGGCGCCCAAGTATGAGGAGTGCGTCCGCAAGGGCCGAGAGCGCAACGAAGAGCCCACCTTCTACTTCTTCTAGTTACCTGCGTGGCTTTTCTTGCCTGTGTCTGTGCGCCGCAGTGGCGCCGTCGCTTGTATTGTGCCTCGCAGAAGCGATGCTCCGCTGATTTCCTGCACATCTGCGCCACTTGGCGCTTCTCAAATGAACCGGCACTCGAAAGAGGTGCGCCTCATCGCAGCGCCCTGGTGTGCAATGCTGCCGGCAGCGCGAGTGGATCGTTTTCGCCGGCAGCGGTTGCGCGCTTTTGCTCCTTGTCCGCTTGAAAAGTATGTGGTGATCTCCCCCCTCCACCTGCCTCTCCGTCTTCTTCGCGGACTCCGCCGATCACGCGGTGCATCCGCCTGCCAACGAAGTGAGCGACGGGTGGGCTGGCAAGCGTGTAGTCGTGCGGCTTTTGTCGGCTACTGTGCTCGCCACACACACACACACACACTCCAGGCATCTTGCGCCTTTTACTTCTTTCTTTCCTCTTCTCATTCTTCATCGCTGCTCTTCGCCGCTTGCCGCTACGGCCCAAACCTCAACTTCCGCTCTGTGATGTCCGTGCGCGTGCTGCTTTTCCTTTCGTCTCCAAAGCAGACCGACCGACATAGACAGACACGCGCACAGAAGCAACCCCCTCACCCTCTTTCTCTACACGCAAGCCGAAGCTCTTTCAGCGAACAATGGTCTCCAAGACCCGCAGACAACGCCAGAAGAAGAAGGCCACCATGCAGGCCAACGGCGGCGTTCTCCCCCCGGTGTTGCCAAGCGTGCCCAAGTCGGTGCACCTGAAGAAGACACGGCCCAACATGAAGGGCAAGATGAAGATCCGGCTCGGGCTCGAGTCCCCCATTGACATCTACAACGGCTTTGAGGAGCGCAAGGGTGTTCTCTGGCGGTGCCCCACCTGTGCCAAGGCGTGCCGTGTGGTCGGCTTCTGTGTCGACTGCGCCTCCGGCGTGAAGTCGAAGTCTCCCGCGGGCCAACTTATTGGGAAGGCGAGCACGAAGAAGGAGGCCGCGCAGACGAGGGCACCAAAGCTGCGCATCAAGGAGAAGAGTAGGGCGATGAGGCTGAGGCGCAAGAAGTAGGGCGGCGCGCGTGCGAATGGACCGAGAGTGGCGGTGGGCAGGTTGACTTGTTGCACATGTCTTCCCCGTCCCTTCGTGCGCTGTGCGTGAGGGACCATTTTCTTTCCTTTAATGGATGGCTGCATCCTGAGCGAGTAAAGGCGCGTCAAACCAACAGAGCGCATGACATAGCGAGCTCCTATGCGAATATGGCATGCGGGGACATCGCAAGGCTGGGACCATGACGAACGCGCCTAGGTGACTACACGAGAACTTCAAAAAAACACGAGACTCATCGGCCTTGAGGAGCACCAATGATTACGTGCAAGACTTGCGCGCAGGTAGGCGGCGAGGAATGAGAAGAGCCGCTTGCAGGCGCACTCCCTTCCTATGGCTCGACAGGGGAGCGGCGGCCAGTGGAAGTCGCACATCTGCACTCATCCGGACGATCCACCACAGACGCACATCAGCATCTCCACTTATTTCTTCTCCCCCCTCTCTCTGCTTCCCCTCTCACCTTCTTTGTCCGCCGCTCTGCACCGCGTCTCGATTTCACGCTCACGCCGTGGCCGTTTGCGCGTGTTCCATGTGCTTCCTCATCTCTCTCCCTCTGTCTATCTCCAAATTTTCGTTTCGGGGCGTTGCCATCGGCCGTCCCCATGCGGGTGATGTACACCACTCGCACACGCCCTTCCCCCCTCCCCTCTTTTCCCGCTCGCACTGCCGAATCTCTTCTCTGCCTACATGTAGCCTGCCTCTTTTCGGCTTGTATGCAGGACTCGCGCAAGTCGCCTCTCGGCGGGACCACAAAGCGAAGTATCGCCCCCTCCCGTCTCTCCTACACGTCGCCCTCTTACACGGGGCGCTTTTCGCGTGTCTTGCGTGCAGTGCCCTTACCATTCGCTTCTGCAGATCGTCGCCCCCCACCCCTTCCGGCACACTCGCTCAGCCGCGCGCTCATTTTTCTTGTCGACTCCGTTGCTGCGACGCCGCATTCTGCGCGTTCGCCGCCTCCTCACTTACGCTGCTTCTCCCTCTGATTATCCTACATGGTTTCCTTCCCTTACCTCACGCTTCCGCTGCTTTCTCATTGAGCGTCGTTTTCCGTACACTCCGCGAGTAAAAAAAAACCAAGACGGACGTGGTCAGACGTCTACACACGGAGTCACGCGCTGCATCGACGCTGAGGCAGCTGCTCTCTCTCTCCTCAATACCTGCCAGACAGAGGGACCCGAGATTGAGGCGCATCAGTGCCGGCGCGTTGCCGTTGTGCCCGCGCTCTCATCACGCAGCAGGCAGACAGCGGAGAACGGCCAGACAAGGAGTGATTTCACTCCGAAATCACTACGGACTCGAAAGCGGGCGCAGCTTGTAGCTCTCGTGTGCCTTTCTGTGGCATTCGAATGGTGACGCCAGTGCCCTATACTTCGCGGACGGCATTCTCGATGGGGTCTCGTGAGTCTATACCCACGCCGTCATCAGTTCCTGTGAGCTGGCGCCGTTCAGGGGCTCTCCCGGCTGATCTCGGATTGGCCAGATCACGCGTGTCGTCAGGCGCGGATCAGGATAACGTGCAGTCTTGCCGTTCCGAACCTTCTCACGACAGCGACGAGGGAGACGCCGGCAGAGCGTCCGTCGACGCGGATCACTGCAAAGGGGATAGCCCGACAGCCACGGATGCTACGGGCTTGCTGCACCCGAATCACCAGGGCCTGACGCGGAGGTTGGCGTGCCCCACGATCCCGCGCATGGTGACCCTTCTCCTCCTCTTCAGCTCCCTCGTCCAGGGCTTCTCCTCTAGCGTCATTAGCATTTTCATCAACAGGGAGCTGGCGCTACAGCCCGTTGAGGTGACTCAATACTGGATGTGCATCGGATGCACGATGTGGTGCCAACCCATCGTGGGGTACATCTCGGACGCTGTTGTGGTCTTTAGCGAGAAGCGGCGGCCACTCTTCGTCTTGGCCGCCGTCAGCAACACCGTGATTTACACCGTCTACAGCCTTTTCCCTGGAGCGACGAGCAGCTTCGGGAGGCTTGTGGCCTTGTCGATGGTGAGCCAATTCTGCACGATGGGGCTGTACATCCCATTGAATGGGTTGGTGGTGGAGTTGGGCTGGCACGACGCGGAAACAGCGGAGGAGAGCAACGCTCGCATGAGCGCCATCGTGTCGAAGACGATGGTTTGGCGCTCCACCGGGAGTCTGGCCGGGGCGGTGCTCCACACATGCCTCATCGCGCTCTTGTCCGTGCGTCCGCTACTTAGCATCGCTGGCATCCTGTTCCTCGTACTCGTCCCGATTGTTCTCGTCACGCCACGGCGTCTTTTTCTCCGTTCCAGCACGCACGACTGTAGCTTCTGCCGTCATGTCGCTAAAGCGTGTCGGATGGCGTGGCGCAGGCTCGACATCCGCGATCCGCGCAGCGACGGCTTATGCTTTATCATTGTGCTCGCCTTTGTGTTTGTGTACACAATGATGCCCGACGCGGGCTCTGTCTACTACAGCTACCTCTACGTCGTTTTCGATTTTCCCAACTGGTTCTACTCAATCAACGGCTGCGTCGACCAGCTCGGCTCCATCGCTGGCGCCTACGTCTTCTCGTGCTGGGCGGGCCGACGTGCGACGCAGGAGGCTCGCGGTGGAGCCCGCATGTCGCTCTTCTTCATCTTTACGATCGGCAGTGTGGCGTGGGCGGTCGGGTACGCGACGAACCTCTTGCTATGCACCGGCTTTATCACGGAGACACTGGGCATGTCGGCTGCCGTGTACGTGCCTGTCGACACTTTCTTTACTTCCCTTGTTGCGCGATTTGCCTTCATGCCAACGCTGGTCATGGCTGCCGAGCATGCGCCGAAGTTCTTCGAGGCGACCACGTTTGAGGTGTTCAGCGCGGCGAGCATGGGCGGTAGTATTGTGTCGGGGATGCTGATCAGCAGCATTGCGAAAGGCTTGCACATCACCCGCACCGATTACAGCCAGTTGTGGGCGCTAATTGTGGTCTCGATTGTGGCAAAGCTGGCGCCGATATTCTTGGCATACCATTTACCGGAACGGTGCAGTGCTCGCGGTGATGAAGGCCGCCGTGACGACGCCGTCGTCGTAGCTGGGGACGAGGGGCGCGATAGCACAGCCAGGGCAAACGGCGCAACACATCTCAGCGCGCGGGTGCTTTAGCGAGAGGGCGCATGCGAATCGGAGGCGTGGGACTTGCCGTCGCGTGGCCGACAAACCCCCGGCCACACAGACACCACCAAACTGTTCCGTAATCATACTCAGCTGCTGAAAAGAGAAGGAGAGATGGACACCCCAACCGAGAGCCGTGGAAGGGCGCGGTGAGGGAGTCTGGATGGGGTGGCGGCAGAGGCGAGGCGCGTGTCTTCACTGCTTTCCTCCGCTTGCTTTACCGCCCCTCATATCAAACGAAGAAAGCGAGATGATGTAAATGCGTACATGCACGCCCACTTTACACGCGTGCAGACAAGCCTGTGCCCCCTGTCCCTGCGAAATGGGAGCGGGTGGGAGCCGGCCCGTCGCTCTTTCTCGTGAGCGTGGGAGAAAAGAGTGCGGCAGGGCAAGGCGCGGCTACCGCTGACGTCGCCCCTTTCCTCCCGCAGCAAGACATCCAGCAACTGCTCCGTGATGCCCCATCTACTCTCTGTTACTCTCCGACTTGCCGCCTCCGTCATTCGTCTTTGGGGAGGTGTTCGTAATCTGCTGCCTGTCCTTACCCATTTCCAGATCGTAGTTCGTCTCTAAGAAGTACACAAGGTGGGGGGGAGCTGGAGCACTAGAATCCATGTCGTTTCTGGCCAGCCTGCAAGAGTGGCTCGGCAGCGTCGAGGATGAGTTCTGGACAGCGCACAATGAGGTGATGGAGGCCACCGGCGCTCGAGCCTTTGTCGATGCCGCCGCGGCGTCCTCGCTCAGCATTGGCTCCCTTGCGGAGGGATTCCTGCGGGAGATATACAACTTCTACACGGCAGTGAACTGGTCAGAGCCCTTTTTTCGCTACCTAGGTGTCTTTCACGCTGTTGTGTGGGTGGCCGCCATCACCGCCACATGGGGCGCTGTCTCTGACGAGCGCATCATGGTCGTATGTGCGGTACTGGGTGTGCTGGTGCTGTCTGGCATACCGGCAAACTCCTACGCCGGCCGACACGCCGAGCGGCTCTTTCAGGAACCTGGTGTAAACTACTTCACAGAGGACGGAACCATGATGATGGTGGTCTACCTGTTGCCTCTGCTGGTGTTGTTGGTGTACTTACAGTTGCGCCAGGGCTACCGCGTCGTGTCGCTGATGGTGCAGTTAAAGCGTGCCCAGCTGCGCCGCCGAATGCGGCAAGAAGCGCGGCGCGAGAGCTGCGGCGGCGCTCACGGCGAGGAGGCCGCTGGCGACAGCAAGAAGATGCAGTAGACAAGCAGCCGCTAGTGATCGAGCAGGGGAAGCACGTTGTGTGTCTGAAGTCGATTTTTCTTCTGTGCACACGCGTGTGCGTGTGTGTGTGTGTGTATCTGCAGTGCAGGCGTAGACTGGCTGAAGTGAACGAGAGCTAAGCTGCGACATGGCCAACGCACCGTGCGCTCCCGTAAATGCGTGCGATCGCTGATGACGTGCATGACTGGAGAAACGAAAGTTAGAAGAGCGTTGCACGGATAGAAGGAGGACAGTTGCGAGTCGGCGCAGCGACATTCACTTGAGCAGCTGCTCTTGTTGCCGTTGCGCCTTTTTCCTCAGCCTCACAGGCGCGATGCGCCGGTGCACACTCACCTGCTGGGCCTGTGCTCAGGTGATGCAAGTTTGCCAAAGGGCTCACAAGTGATCGTCTTGCGCCTCCGCGCATGAGTGAGTCACACCTTTCTGTGGGCGGTGTTGTGTGCCGCCACCATCTGCTTTTTCTCTTTGTGTTGCACGTACTCTTCACGGGCCTTTGGCGTTTTCTCACGGACACCTTGTGGGCAGCGACTCAGTGTGTTGCCTGCTCCACTCGCTTTTGTTGTTTGGGAGGAGCTCGAGGAGCAGCCGAACCCCTCCTTCTCCCCTGCACCTCCGTGGAGGTGCGTCACAGACTGAGACAATGGAGCCGCAAGTGTTCACCCCTGCGTGCTCTCCAATTTTCGACTTATTCATGCACCCCTAAAAGGCCCCACCCGCACCGCTTCTGTTTTACTGACTTTGCACGTCTTGTTGGCCGCACCGACGCAGGCTTAGCGCCGCTTCGTAGATGATCAGCACGGCACAATGAGCCCGTGGCTTTCGTTCGAGAGCTTTCTTCACAGCCACACCGCAAAGTGGTGCCGCTGCGGACTCGTTGCGTTCAGCGCCTTTGGGGTCGGGAGCGACTACTACCTCACGCACCACTACCAGGCCTTCGACCCCTCCGAAGGGCGGCAGTACGTCGTTGACTGGAGCCCTATCGGCAAACCGCGGTGCCAGATGCTGCTCATCCCGAACAACCACTACACCAATTACAGTCCATGGACGCCCAAGAATGGCGACGTCGTGCTCGCTCGCGAGGTGGAAGACGAGCCAAATTATCTGCAGCTGCTCAATGGCCGTTTCGTGGAGCGGCAGACATGCGGGGTTACGCTGCTCCGACCGATAGAGGAGGTGGCTCAGAGTAAGAGGGAGGAGCAGCTGCAGCGCGAGAGGCTGTTGTCATACATTTTCAGCACCGACGACATGGTGCGGCCCCCGACTGACCACTAGACCCTCGTTGAGACGACCTGGCCTGAGCCCGCATCGAACCTGTTGTCGACGGAGTACGCGGAGCGCAGTGCTGTGCCTGTGCGCAGAAGTGCGAGAATGGGCCCTTGCTGAGAGAAAGTGATGTGCTCACCTGTACGTGAGTGTGCGTGCGGTGTCCATGCGGAAGGCAGCGCGACAAACTTCTGCAGAGGCACACTGCGGTTAACAGCAGACGCGGCGGCCTTGATATCTGCCACGGTGTGCTGTAGGTACCCTTCTGCTGCCCATCACGCGGGCACAGCGTCGGTCTCTCTCTTTCTGTATATATATATGTGTGTGTTTCTGTGTGTGTGTCTGTGCTGGCGTCAGAGCGGGAGAGGGTCGCGGCTCTACTCCATCAGCTGCAGGCCTTTCGGCAACCCTCTCTCGAAGCGGAGCAACGTACACCGACACACGCCCGTGGGAGAGACGGCGAGTAAAAGGGACAGCTTGGGGGCAGCGCGCACGCAGACCTTCACATTCCTCTTATCTCTCTCGCTCTCTGTCTTTTTCTTTGGTCCCATCTACCGTACACATCCGCGCGCGCGCACACACACACACATGCAGGCACAGGCACTCATCCAAGCACGCGGGCGCTGAGTTTGCTTCGGTGACGCGCGGGGCCGTTTTCGCACACCCGTCACCGTCGTCGTCGCCGTCTCTTGGTCTTATATCGTCTGCGTCTTCTCTTCACCTGCTCCCGCCATCCCCCGAAGCGTGGGTCTCTCGGTGGCACAGATGCGGTGCCGCGCGCTGCGGCTGCGAACGGCCGTTTCAGGTGTGGAGGAGAGCCAGTTTTTCGCCTCCATGCGGGCGCAGATTCTAAGTGATCTACGCACTAACACAAATGACCGAAGCCTCGCGGGCCGCGTGGACCCACAGATCGCCGAGCTAGTCGATTACATCAACGGCTCCTTCACCCAGTACGTAACCAGTAGCTCATGCGGGGGACGGGTGGTGCTTTTCCACAAAGGCATAACGAGCAATGGTACGGCGACCTCACCCCACGCAACCGCGGAGCCGGCCGGGTCTTCGTCACCCACAGCCGCATCCTCTGTCGAGCGGCGGAAACGCGGCTCTTTTGGTCGAGGAACTCTGTACCAGTCACACGATCCTCTGCCGACGGACACATCGATCACTGTGAGAGAGCGCATCGCGCCTGCTCTGGAAGAGTTTTGGGCATGGCGGCAGGCGCAGACTTCCGATGCGCGGCTGCAAACGACGGAGGTGCTGCAGCTCAAGTTTGAGCCAATGATTCTGCACGTACTTTGCGCTGACTTCGAAGCCGCCGCCGAGCTGCTCAAGTGTGGCAGTGAGAGCGGGCAGATGAACAGCGGCATCGTCTCTTGCTCGCGTGGGACCACGGCACATCGTAAGATCACTTGCTGCGTCACCTCTCCGCTCTGCGTCGATGTGCCGCTCTTTGCCCACGACGCGTGGTGCGTCTCACCCGCCAACTTCCGCAGCGATGTCTGGGCAACGTTCTTGACAGCCTCCCTCGATCACATCAACGCGCTTTTTGCGGAGAACGCCACGCGCCGCAAACGATTTGAGTTGGAGCTACACGCGCGTGCTGGGAAGGCGGCCGCGCAGCAACAGCGGGGCGGCATCCGTGATTGAGATAGGAAGAGGTCAAAGACTCAGCGAGCAGTACACTTGTGCGCGTGCATGCACTGTGACCCACACACACACACACGCACAAGCACACGTAAAGCCTCACTATCAGCGTGCTAGCACACGGCGCCACCTTCGCTGACGGGGAGCGACATCACCACGCGATATGTAAGTGTAACGCCTTTTCATCAGCGACGAGAGCAGCAAATCTAAAACACACACACACACAGAAACGGCGGGGCAAGGCGTAAGAAGACGGACTTCGCTGACGTGAAGATGCACACACGTGAGCGGTGTGCTTCGTTCCTCGGTTAGGGGCCCATGTGCTGTGGCGCGGAGTGCGGGGAGGAGGGGAGGGGGGCTGAATATGGCGCCATGCTCGTCAGCCCTCGCACCAAGTCCTTCCCCTCTCTCTCTCTGCTTCTCTTTCGATACCCACCCTCCCCCCTTTCGTTGAGTTGTATCGTTGAGGCGCCAGCGGACTGCGGTTGTGTCGCCATCTTCTATCAGCGCCATCTTCTTCTGCCCACCGCCTCGTCTTCCTGCGCACGCTTCTCCGAATCTCCTCATTTCTGCTCATGCGCAAAGATCATTTGAGAAGAAACAGGCGCACACGCAGTGAGTGCGGTGCTGCCCTGATCTTGTGTGAGGAAGCGTGTAATACGCATACACACATACAGGGCTGCTCGTGCTTCTGCAGAGACGGGTGAGCTTGTCGCCTTGTGCCGGCGTTCCTCCTGCTGCGCGGCGGTACCTCGAGGCCGGTGCTTTTCCAGTGCGCGTCTTGCCTGTCGGCTACCTGCCGCGGCACCATGTCGAGCTCTGTGTCATGGCAGCGCTACGATGATGAGTTCCACGTCTCTGGCGTTCTTACGGAGGCAGCGCGGGCGTGTGTGTCAGCCCACCCGACCGATGTGAAAGACTTCTTCTCCCGCTACTTCCGTGAGGTGGCTGGGGGGACGTCTGTGAAGGCGCTTCATCACAACGAGGTGCTGAGCGCGGCTGGTGAGACAGCTATCACCTTCACCCTGGAGCTCTGCGTGGGGCCTGAGGTGTCCGTGACCACCGGCGATTCGCTTTCATTCGCCGATAGGGGCAGGGATGGAGAGGCGTGCGCGTCCCTGGCAGCGTCGGAAGGGGTCACCGACGCCGAGGGCAACCGCTACTCCGTGATCCAAACCACGTGTGCTGCGGCGGTGTCGAAACTACTTCAGCTCGGCCACGCAGAGCCGCAGTGCGAGTGGGATTCGGCTCTACGGGCTGCGATCTCCACGTCCCCACTCGCCAATGGCGCCTCTGCACTTCAATGGGTGCTGAGCATCATGGCGTCTTTGGTGGCCGCTAAACAGCGCTGCGTTCCACTGCACCACTACGTTGCTGCGCTGATCGATGACCGCCGCAGTGGTGGACCCGCCGCTGGCGGCGCGCACTTGGCACTCTCGCAAAACGGTGTCTCAGCAGCTTCAACAGCGCGAGCTGGCTCATACACGTCAGTGCGACCGTACTCTGTACCGCAGTTGCTGGTGACATTCTTGGTTCGCGCCGCCGGATCAGACGCGCCGGAAGCGGCGCATGGTGTGCGCTTCTCTCACGTGTATGTTGCCTTGGATGCGCTGACCTCGCCTGTGGGCGACGCGAACGGGGCTGAGAAGCCGATGCCCGTCAGCGGCGCTGTGCTGCGGCAGCGCATGCAGAAGGTGCGCCAGGCTGCTGAGCGCTTTGCGCAATCCCACCCCACCTCCTCCAGCGTGGACACGCGTGGGGGACTACACTGGGACGGCGCCGCAAACCTAACAGACGTTGTGAAAGCTGTGACGGAGGCGCTGTCTGATGCTCAACTGAACGTCGGCGCGGAGGTGTGCGTGGGCCTGTCAATGAGAGCGTCCACGACACAGGTGCCTGCAGCCAACACGGCGGACGGTGGCGCGGCCAAGAATGCCTCCGGAGACTGCAGGGTGCTATACAGCCTCTTTGGAGGCGGAGAGCCGCCGGTAACGGGTGATCAGCTCAGCGAGTACGTCAAGGAGCAGCTGAAAGAGGTGGACCCGGACATTGTGCAGTTTCTCGAGGATACTCATGCCATGGAAGACTGCGTCGCTCGCCAGAGGCTTCAGATGGCTCTGCAGGACTCCATCGTTCTGAGTGACATGGTTGCTGGGCAACGGGAGTCAGGGCCGGCAGCATCGGGCCTGGCCAGTTCGTTACCCGTACCGGCTCACGACGGCGCGTTCCCGAACATTGTGATGAACCCCTGCGACTGTGGCACCATAAGCGACGTTATCGAGTACATGTGTGCTACCGGGGAGGATTCGCGCCGGGCAGTAACTGTTTTAGTCGGCACTGCTGCCGGGGATCCGCAGACTGCGGCTCACGTCGTCGATTTGGCAATCGCCGGCGGCGCGTCTTATGTGCTCGTCAGCGCCGGCGTCTTCAGTGCGCACACAGCTGCAGCGGTGAGCCGACTGGCATCTCGAACGGACGAGTTGACGAGTATGCAGATGGTGGCACCAAGGCCGTCTGCGCAGCGTTTCAACCGCTACGACTGGCCGCCGCTGCCCACCGCGGAGGTCGCACCGATCCGCCGGAAGGGTGACAAAAAGAAGAAGGATATCAGCAAGGCCAACAGCAAGCGGAAGTAGGCCCTGTGAGGCGGCGGGCCTAGGGGCGAGAAGGATGCCGTGGGTGGACGGGGCAGTTGGTTGGTCGTCGTCTTGCGCTTGATTCGCCGCCGCGCACCCATCCACACCACCGCTTTTCTTTCCGTCCTCATGGGCTGCACCTCCACCCCTCGCTGATCCCCGAACTGCCCGCCTACCAGCGCAAGATGGGAAGAAGTGTGTGCGCGTGTTTGGGGGGGGTGGGTGGGAAGGGGGAAGGAGGGTCGCTTTCCTCCGGCATTTGCGTCTCTCGGGCACTTCAAGGCGCATCTCGTGTGCTGCGCTGTGGCTCACTGTGCCCTGCCGTATCGCTCGTCTTGCTTTTCGGATTACATGTCTTATGATGTACAGCTCCTCCGTATCAAAGCAGCGACCGTGACGGCAGCAGAAATCAAAAAAGCGATTGCGCAGGCGAACGATGTGGCGGACCGACCGCTCGTCTTCAACATCACCCTTCTCGGACCGGCGACGCTCACACGGTTTGCTGTGCTGCGGCCCAGATGCCGACACACGCACGGGCCCGACAGCGTGCCATGGCCAACGTATGCGGTGCTAGCTCACGAATGCTTTCCTCCTCCGCCTGCTCACACTTAGCTTCCGCGGTGGGGCGGGGGTGCACAGTTGCGTGCTTGTGCGTGGACACAGGGCTGCATTGCCCCATCGGACTCGCTGCCTGCTCCCTCTTTCTGCTTCGGCACTGTTCTTTGCTTCTCCCCCTCTGCCTCCTCTGCGGTGCTGCCCCATCTGTGGCGTGATGGACGCTGCGATGCTGTCACATCGATGCGCGTAGACCAACGCCCACACACAGACTCTTGCAAGAGTGCCTCTCTCACCACACGCGCCAGATTCGCCTTTTCCCTCTGTCGCCCCCTTTCTCCCACCCCCTGTTCTCACCCCCTGCTCGTCTCCGCAAAGGTGCTCGCTATCGCCCGTGAAAGCACTGCTCACCGGACATACTTTTCTTGGTGCGCACTTTTATTGAGATCCCGTCTCCGCCTCCGCGAATTGTGCGTACCGATACCGGCAGACACCGCACGCACAGGGACGACGCATGCTGCGCCGCAGCCACGTGCTTCTGCGCGTGAGCCCGTTTGCGCTCTTCGTGCAGGACGTAGGCAAGACCGGTAAGCTGAAGGGGGCAAAGAACGCATGCGAAACCGCAGCGAAGATGTACTGGAAGCTCTCTCCGGCGGAGAAGAGTGCGCTGACGCGAAGGGCCAAAAAAAAGACGTTCCCGTTGCAGGAGGCATATCAGCGCATGGCGAAGCGCAAGATGAGGCGCCTGCGCGACATGCCCATATCGAAGCGCCAGGAGCACATCAGGGCGAAGTGGACGTCCATGAGGGGGTCTCAGGCAAGCAAGCCGACGAATACGGTGCCAAGCGCCAAGGCGAAGGTCAAGGCGACCAGAAAGGCTGGGAAAAAGATCGCGAAGGGGCCGAGGAAGTAACGCCCCGGCACTGAGGAGCATGACAAGCTCGCACCACAGACAGAACGAAACACTGCCTACAGCACGTGCGCGAGAGAGGGTTGTTCGTGCCTTCCTTTTTGCTTTCTTCTGTGTGCTCTACCACTTCGGTGTTCTCCATGCACACGCAGTCTAGGTGGTGCTGCTTGGGTGATGGAGCGAGGAGCGCGAGAGGGATGAAGGGGAAGGGGAGTCACCCTATATCTTGGCGAAGACGACGTCTGTGCGAGGAATGCGGTGCGCGCGCGTGCGTGAATCCTTTGTTTTGTACAATCATAGATCTGCTCTCTTTGTTGTTGTTATTACTGTTTTTTTTTTTTTGAAGCGGGCGCGCCTGCGCCTACAAAGTCATGCCCGCATTCCTCCCGTCCGCCATCCCGTGATGCGGCGCGCACACCGCTCCAGATGTCCCTCCCCTTCGTCTTGTGTGTCTCCTCCTCATCTGTGTGCGCATCTCGCCATTACCGACTCCATAGAGAATGCCGGCCCGACAGCAGCGATGACATGCGTGTGATAGAGAGAGAGGCACCACCACTGCCGCCGATGAAATTGCTCCTCTCCCTCGCCGGTCCACCGTTGTCGTTGCGGTTGATGGTCGCCTAATCTTCGGGTATCCCTTATCCTTGCGCGCGTGTTGCCGCGCTCTTTGTCGATGGCCAGACGGACCTGCACGTTGCTACACGCGCCCCACCCCCTTTTTTCGTGGTTTCCATAATTTGTTTTCTTTCTCTCTGCCTCCTCTCGTCGTTTTGACGTGTGCTCATCGGCGGCGGCGGCGGCGGCTTCTCTCCCTCTCTATTGACATCTCTCTTACCCTCGTTTCGGCTATGCTACATCCTCCCTTTCCAAGCTGTCGAGCGTCATCGGTGTGAGAGCACCCTTTTACTTGGTCCGGTTTTGACTTGCCGTTGATGTGGCGCCGGCAACGAAAGCCCCTCCCCCTTGCACACCCACTCGCGCGCACGCTGAAAAAGGAAAGGATGCCTTTGTCTCTCGCCTCTTCGGTGACTCGTAAATGTATACGATGAAGTTATAGGATCGCGTCGACACCGGTACCCACGCACACTCGAGAAACGACACGTAAGCACAGGTGTCGGTGCAGAGACGCCAGCCGTACCTGCTCCACACCGTGGGATGTCTCTGCGCGTCCTGTATGCGCTGGCGGCTTTCGCTCGTATGCTCACGTTCATGATAATATCGAAAGTACCTCAGCTCAGTCGCGTTGATGTGTCTGTGCCTGTGAAACACGACCACGTCACCTTCACTTTTTCCAAGTGTGCACCGCGCGTCTTATCAGAAGAGTATACACATTTGTTGAGGGCCTGCGTGTCGCTGCTGTGTGGTGTGCGGCACGGGCGTGTACGTGCTTGGGCAGCGCGTACGCCAACACACTCCCATTAACGTCCTGTTCTGATGGCGTTCCTCTCGCTTTCCTTCTGTGCCCCTTTTACTCCCGCCTTTGCTCCTGTCTTCTACCGTCCCAACACATACGCATACCGGTGCGTTCTTGGCTCTCGCTTCATCAGATTAGCCGACGGCGCCGTCTTGTCTCTCTCACTTTCTCTCCCGCACTTGCTTGCACTGCAGTGACCGCTTAGCACGACAGAAAGGAACGCGCCGCCGCCAAACAACAACACGGAACTTTCTCTCACTCAAGCGACACACGCGTACCTCAGGGGAACTCCCCACCCCACATCCCACTGCCTCCCGCCAACAAACAGCAGCAACACATCACCATCATCCACATACAGCCTTCGAAAAGCGAGCGAACAAGAGAGAATACGTCATACACACACACACACACACACACACACACATACAGCGCACTGCATAGGGTATCGCAACGGTAAGCGCACCCCTCCAACACGCAAACTCATCTGGGCGCATACATACGTCTTCGCCACTGCACCAGTCTCTTCCCTCCACCCTCTCCTCCACCCTCTTCTCCATAGAGCCGCACACTCGTACTCGTAGACGCAGATCCCGTCATGCTGCGCCGTAGCTTCACGCTTCGTCGGGCGAGCCCCTTCTCACTCTTCCAGAAGCACCTGGGCGAGACTGGCGTGCTTAAGGGCGTTAAGAACCCTACGAGGAAGTCGGCACAGATGTACAGTAAGCTCTCTACGCCGGAGCGGAAGATGTTCGAGGAGCGCGCGCGTCGTGTAACGTACCCTGCCCTCGACGCGTATAACCGCTTCCAAAAGGAGTACGCGCCCCGCTTCCTGCACCTGCCCATGAAGCAGCGCCAGCGCAAGGTGGCCCAGCTGTGGGCGGAGTTGAAGAAGAACGGGACGGTGAAGATCCCCAAGAGCGCCAAGCGCAAGATCAGGAAGGTGGCAAAGAAGACGAAGCCAAGGCGGTCGGTGACGAAGACGGCCAAGAAGAAGTCGGCCAAGTAGATCACTACCTGAGGTGATGCGTGCTTTCCGCGCTCGTTTTTCTTTCCCATAGAACTGCAGCCGAGGACAGGCGGGCGAGTTTGGCGAGGAGGAGGGTGTGAGCTGACGTGAGGTGAGGCGTGCCCCAAGATGCGCTGAGCCCTGCTTGCGCACGTGTGCATTGGCTGCTTTCTGTTCGTGCTTCAAGCGAGACCACATACGCAACCGAAGCTGTTGAACGGTTGCTGCACATCGTCGCACTCGGCCAATCGCCCGTGCCCTTCGCCCTTCCCTTCTCCCTAGATCGCCGTTTGCTTGACTCACACACACCCTGCACACATCCATTTAATAGACGAGCGAAGAGCGTACCGACAGGGCCGCCGCGGTATCCGGTGTGTCTCCTGCACTCACTCCTCCCCGCTTTTCCCGTTTCTCTTTACCCAGCCCGCTCTGTTGTGAGGCTGACGCGTGCGTGTGGGCACGGGAGAGCGCGGGGAGATGGTATTTGGAGTAGACGGTCACCTGGAAGCTGCCCAGAGAAGTGATGAGCGTTTTGCCCTGTTTCGCTGCGTTTTGATGCCCTGCGCGTGCCTGTGCGGAGGCGGTGCTCTGCTCCGCTCGCCGCTGTTATCCCTTCCTCCGTTCCCGCCTCATTTGCCCATCCCGCCCGCTCCCTCCCTCTCTTTGTACGTTTTCGGTGCTCGCGGGTGTGTGCCTGTCTGCGCCGGCGATCTTCAGTGCGACTTTCCTTTTTTTTTTCCGGCTTTTTCCTCCCGAGCGACGCGCCGTGACCCACACACTGTGAGGTTCAGCAGCGAGGTGAAGACAACAAACGAGCACAGAAAATGGCGCCGGTGGAGCGCGCATTCTTGGCGAGCGCGCGCGTGTGGGCGGGCTGATGCCATGATTTGATGGGCGCCTCATCTTGGGGTGGGGGCGGGGGTGGGCAATGGACCACATCTACACCGCACCTAAGCACACGGGGTGCTCTTCGCTGTCAAGTGCGCACAGAGATCTCCCTTCCGGCTATCTTTACGTCGGCATCTGCGACTCGGTTCGCTGTGCATTCTCTCGTCTTATAGAAGTGTCCTTAGGTGGACCGATGCCTCGCCTCACCGCGGCGACCGACTGTGGCACGCAAGCGTCGCAGACGCCCGATTTGTTGAGGCTTTGTTGGCCATGCTGCGTCTCCCTCGCCTTTCCGAATGAGCCGCCGCACTTCTCTGCTTCTTTTTCGTCACGCCCCTCGCCTTTCTTGCCAACCATAAACACAACGCTTGTGCACAATGCGTTTGTGCCCATCGCATACTCACTCGTGCCCCCACCCCCGATTTCCTTTTCGCCGTCTCTTGCACGTGTCGGCGCGTCGGATCGTTCTGCTGCCGCCGCCGACCTCCTCCCGTCTCCCTCCTCGCCTCTGTCTCTCGCTTCTGCGAGGCCCTCGGCAGCCGTTGTTTTCCTTTGGCCTTTGGTCTTCACTCTTGTCGTCACACCGCCTTTGCCATCAATATACTCACCGGTGTGCCCCTCCCCCCTCCCCCACTGCCTGTGTCTCTCTGTGTGTTCGAGTGTGGCTCGCACTACCCCGCAGCACAGCGTTGCCTCCCGTTCCGCTTTCTTTTATACACGCCGGGATAGACAGGCTGCGTGCGCTGTCTAAGGCGCACCTCTTCTCTTCCAGCACACACACACACACACACACACACACACACACAAACAGACGCACCGGATCGCACCTTTCACTTTCGCCCCTCCCCCCTCGCCTGCAGTTCATTATGCCAGCGAAACCCGCGCAGGATTTCTTCTCCCTGGACGCGAACGGACAGCGCGAGGCACTCATCATTATTAAGAAGCTGCAGTGCAAGATTCTGTACAGCGACAAGTACTACGATGATGTGTTCGAGTACCGTCACGTGATTCTCCCGAAGGATCTTGCCCGCCTCGTCCCCACGAGCCGCCTCATGAGTGAGATGGAGTGGCGCCAGCTCGGCGTCCAGCAGTCGCAAGGGTGGGTGCACTACATGATTCACAAGCCAGAACCCCACGTGCTGCTCTTTAAGCGCCCTCGCACGTAAGGGGAGGTGTCCACCAGAGAGCGAGAGGGTACAAGACGCACAGTTGCATAGGCGCGCCGGGAGGGTTGGCCAGGAGGTGAGGGCGCAAGGTGGGTGCGTCGCTCGACGAGAGGAAAGCATGAAAGAGAAGGGACGATATTGCTTGCTTCCACGTAAACTGCGCAGACCTGCCAGTTCCAGCGCACACCAACGCCTTGCTGCCTCTTCCATCTCCCGCTGCCGATCCTATCCTTCCATCCTTCCTCTCTTCACCTCACTCTTCCCTCCGTCTGTATCGTGTTGGCTCTCGTCATGGCAAATGAAGCCTATCGTCTCCTCCCATTATGGTGCGCTGCATGTTCTCTCATTAGCCCCCCTCTCCACCGTCTTGCCTTTTCATGGTGTTCCCGGACTGACATGGATCTGCCCATGCCACGACAACCACAACTACCCCCCTCTCCATCTGTCTTTCCGCACTCTTCCTTATCTCCTTTTTTTTTCCCGTCTGCCCGTCTCCCCGGCATTAGAACGCATAGAATCGTTTTCTCCCTGTTGGTGTGCCGTGCTGCATGCGCGCATCACTCCTGCGTGCCGTCGTCTCCCTGTGCTGTGCTTCTTGCGACGAACGCCTGTCCCGTTTACTTGGCTTTGTGATTGTGTCTGTGTTTTGCCCGTGCCTCTCTGTTGGTGTGACAGCTGAGGCGTGCGATGGTGCGACGGCTTTTCTGTGGTTGCGTGCGTGCGTGTGAAGAAGGGTTGCAAGTCCACAGAACGAAGGTGGGCAGCGCTCCCTTGAAACAGACATCAAGCAGACGCACTTCAGAGAGAAGAAGACGGCGCAATAAAAGCGGTCACTCGCGGCCCTTCGCGCCGCGTCTCAACCTCGAGGGATGAGGACGAAGGGGCTGGGTCTGCAGCTGTTGCGTGCTCTGTGCCGGCGCGGAGGCATTTCGCCCGTACCCACTTTTCACATTTTGCACGGAGGTCACGAATTGCCGCGTGGCTTTCCTGTGGGCCAGCTCCGACTGTGACAGGGCTGGACGGCAGGCGGTTCTGATGAGTGATTGTGTGTGTGTGTGCATGTGTGCGGAGCCCGCTGTTGACCACGCACTTCATCCTGAAGCCGTGCTCTTGTGTAAGGGACGAAAAAGGAAAGTTGCGCCTCGCGACACGTGCCCATGCCCTCTGCAACGATCCTTCTCTTGCGATGTGGACAGTGCTCTCCCTTCCTTTTCTCTTTTTTTTTTTGGCTGCTCATCGTCCGCGTCGCGGCGCACGCCCTCCCTTTTCCCGCATCCTTTCTCACCACAGAAGTACATCCGCCAACACGGCGCACATACGCAAGGACGCGAAGGCCTGTGAGAACACTCTCTGAAAAAAGACGGCGACGATGAACGCACGCCAAACGCAGGTGGCTTGTGTAACGGTGGTGATCGGCGGCTTGCTGTGTGCTCTCAGCTACGCTGCCTACAGGCAGCTGAGCCAGAATAGTGCCGCCATCCCGGACAGAAAAGCGCATGTGTCCGAGTCTCCTGTGCAGCCCCCCGCTGTCGCTGCTGGTGCACAAGCCTCAACACCCCCACCTCAGGCACCCATCTCGCTCCCTGTCGAATCACCGTGCCCAGCAGCGGACAAAGCCAGGGCTCTGGAACTGCTGAACGTCTTGAAGCAGAACGCGAACATTGCCTTCCAAGAGGGCCGCTTCGAGGATGCGCTGCGTGGTTATCAGGACTGCATCGAGGTTACGTCTGTCCTTGGTGCTGCCGACGCAGAAGCTGTCGCGACGGAGCAGATTGTTCGCGCAAACGTGGCGATGGTGTGCATCCGCATGCACGAGTACGACGCGGCGCGTGCGGTGGCGACGATGCTGCTGCAGGACGCTGCGATAGCGCTCCCAGAGGACCTCAAGGTCAAGGTGCTCTACAGGCGAGGGCTGGCAAGCAAGGCACTTAACGACCGCGCGGCGGCGCTAGCGGACTTCAAGGCCGCTGTGCACTTCTCAAAAGACCACAGGAATCCGGCTGTGGAAAAGGAAATCGCACTCCTGCAGCGCGGCGGTGCATGACCGCTGTAGTGGGGCAGAGGCAAGGTCGATAAGAATGCGCTTGCTACCCTTCGCAGGGGACGGCATGCAGGCGCGCTTGTCCCCCCCCCCCCCACCCGGGGGGGGGGGCTGTCTGCCCAGCGAAGCACTGCAAGGCAAGCGGTGCGGTGGTGGTGACGCCCTGATTATGCGGGTCTCTACGGATGTGTACGGCGCCATCGACTCAAAGGAGTGCCTCTGCGCGTGTGGGAATCGTCACAGTCGTGAAGGAAAAGCTTAGGGTAGCGCTTGATGGGCGTGCATGCGCGGTGCTGGGAGTGATTCACCAGCCCACCCCGCCCCCTCTCCTACACACACACACACGCGTAATGCGCCGGACATGAGTTACTCGCGCGGCACCGCGGTGAACTGTTGGTGACATTTTGCCTTCACTGCTTTCTGTCTCTTCACGTCCGCCATCCACCTTCCCGCCTCCCTCGCTCTCACTCCCCTCTTTTCCTGCTCTCCGCGACTCAGCGTGACGACATTCTCGCTCTACAGCGATCGAATGTGTTGGCTTGTTGAGCACGAACTCCTCCACCCTCGACGGACACACAGATTTGGGCGTGGGCGTGCTCCCTTCACGGTTGACGCTGCCGTCTTTTCGTGAGCCGCCATCCTCGGCTCTCCCTGCCGATGATCACACCGGTGTTTGAGTGCAGCCAGGAGGGTGGCTTTGTCGTCATTCGCCTCGTCCTCTCCGCCATCTGCAAGGTGACGAACGCCGTGTTTGACATCCACGAGACGCAGTTCACCTTCTACTGCTCCCCGTACTACCTGCGCCTGCGCTTCGACCAATGCCTGCAGGAGGGCAAGGGAGAGCGGGCTACGTACGACTTGGAGGCGAACGTGCTCACGGTGTACCTTCCAAAAGCAAACCCGGCGGAGGTCTTCACGAAGCTCGATAACCCGGCCTACCTCATCGCGACAGAGAAGCAGCGTGCTTCGCTTATTCAGGTCCTCAGCGTCGCCAACTCGAGCGACGACGCCACTGGCGTGGGTGAGGAGCTGGAGGAGACCGAGTACATACAATCCTTGCCGGATGCCACGGCGATTGGCAGCGCCGCGGACCGGAGCGAGAGCCTGGCGCCGGCGGCGCAGTGCAGCTACGGCTTCGCAAACGCGTTCAGCGGACTCTTCCAGAAGCTCGATGCAGATGTTGTGCGCGAGGTGGTGAGTCTGCGCGATAATCCTGAGTGCACCACGCGCGAAGAGCGCCGGCGATTGCGCCTCGCTGCTGAGATGACCGATTTTGACGTAGATGCGCTGCTTTTTGCCTTTGAGGACTCGGACGGGGAGGTGGCGCAGGTGTTGCGGTACGTCCCTGCCCACATTAGGGACTTTGAAAATGCTCTGCACGGCAACGCTGCCGGGTCGGGAGAGGAGCAGGCGTCGTTGTCGGTGATGTTCGCGAGTATCCCTGAATTGGGCGCGGGCAGGGCAGATCCGCTGGAAGAGGAGGAGACGACGCTGCTCCCAGGCGACGATGCGCGACCGGTCACAGTGTGGAGCGGCAACGTTGCCGACTTCAAGAAGCCGCTCATCGAGGAGCTGAATCCTGCTGTCGACGACGAGCGAGAGCCGACAGCATCAGAGGCGGCGGCAGCCGCACCAGCCGCCTCTGTGTCTTTTCAAGCGGCCGCTAATGCTGCTGCGCCGCCTGGGCCGCGTACGCGGCTGGCGATTCCTCGAGTGTGCCCGTCGCTGAAGTTTACTCGAGAGGAGACGGAGGTGTTGATGCGCGTAAAGCTGCCGCGGCTGCTTTTTCCTCCCTCGCCGGCAGAGGTGGAGGCGCTGACGGCGGACCTCCTCTTTAGCGAGGCCTACGACGACCTCGTGACGGAGGGCAGCGGCTGCAGCGAGTCCTTGTGGAACCTCACACAACTGAGCCCGGCCCTCTCCTACCTCGACCCGGCGGACACACTCTACGACGCATGCGTCGCGTTTGCGCGCCGCGCGCTAGTGTACCCGCTGTACCGCCACTGCGCCCTGCTGCAGCGGGTGTGGGCGGTGGTGGGTACACGGCTACTGCTGGGGCGCAAATACACCATCCGTGCCCTTTTACGCATGCGCATTATTCTGTCCCACGCGGAGCACAAACACCTCTTGTCGACCATCTACCTGGACCCTCTGATTGCATACTGGATGCACGTTTCCGAGGCGGACGAGCGGCTGATACGCATGGCGCTCGAGATCCACCAGCACGTCTCCCGGACGGAGTCGATGACGGTGTCGGCGGCGTCGACGCGGGGGGCTTCTGCTCTGCAGTCGATGTTGGTGGATGCGAAGAAGGTGACGCTCTACCCGCTTACGCTCGTGCACCTCGGACTCCCGTTATCGGAGGAGGAGGAGGGTCGCTGCGAGGGGTGATAGTCTGCGTGAGTTTGTGTGCCTTCTTTAGCTGTTGTCCGCTGCCGTTGGACTCGGCATCCTGTGGGAATGCTAAGGATGCGCTGGACGAGAGCGATACGGGTATAAGCTGTTTCCAGCGCACAGGAATACATACAAAAGGAATGCCGGCCATCCGCATGCGTCACTGTGCTCTCCGCGTCTCTTTCTCTCTGTGTGTGTGTGTACACTCCACGGCTGCGCCTGCACATTTCCTCCCCCACCTGTTGCGTTCAGAACATCACCATAGTGGTGCACACCCACACGCAACGAGGCTTTTGCACCCCTTTACGCGTTGAGGACACCGAACAAGGCCGGGAGGGGGTGGGAATGGAGGGACGGCTGCGCCGTCTACGCCAATGTGCGAGGCTCGTCAGTGAGCTTCAGCACTGCTGAGCGCTCCTCATCTCTCGAAAAGCGATACCGCCGCTCTACTCTGTTTAACATGTTCTTTGCTCCTCAACTCCACTGTTTGGCCGCCCTCCGTCCCCATGTGCGGCTTTTGACGTGAGTACATGCGTGCCAAGTGCACCGTTAAATGCGGAGGGTGAGCGATCCCGCACACCCCTGCACCCCCATCTACGCGCACAGAGTCCATAGATCACAGCCATAAACAGCGGAGTCGATACATTTGAGGGCCACCCATCCCCGACAAACGCCGCCTTTTCGCTATCACTCTTCTAATCACGCCCACCCACTCATTAACCCACTCCCCCCCCCCCCACACACACACACACAAGCACAGCGGCGCATGTGACGGGAGGGGAGGCACACCTTTGCATCGATCATTGAACGGAAACGAAACAGTTCAGGCATCATCAGCCGTTGAGCACCATAGATGAGCAGCTCCGCCGCCCCGAGCCCTCCCTTCACCTCCAGCGGTGTAGCTGCTGGCTCGGCTGCTGTGGACGGAGTACCGATAGAGGTGGCGTCCATGTTCTACACAGGCATCAACGAACCACGGCCCACCGCGATGAACTTCTCCTTCGACGGCCTTCACTTCGTGTCGGCGCACACGGACGACGCCGTCCGACTCATCGATGTGGGCAACATGACGAACACGGACGTGATTATCTGCGACGCGTTTGGCGTGCACAACGTCCGTTACACCCATTCCAGCAGTGTCGTGTGTGTCGCGCCGCGGTTTCACCTGGATGGCCACCTGCACCTCCTGAACACGGAGACATCGCAGTTCTTCGGCGAGATGGCGTACATCAACGACGCCGAGTCGGAGATGCTGCCAGTGGCGAACACGCCAGTGTACTCCACCCTTGCCCAGTGCCCGGCAACAGACGTGCTCGGTGCCGTGGTGGTGGCCAAAGGTCGGCTAGCCCTCTTTCACCCTCTCATCTCTGGTTGCATTGCGGCCACGCCGGAGCGGTCCATTGTAGGCAGTAGAGCCTGCTTGCAGTTTAGCCAAGACGGCCATCGGATCGCCATCGGCGACGACCACCGCATCGTTTTATTCGATCGACGCAGCCTCTTCCGGGCACCGCTAGCCGTGCTCGAGAACAAGCATGTCTTTACCACGTCGACGTCGCTGACGAGATGCAAAGGGCTCGAGTTTAGCGCCGATGCGAGTCGCCTGCTGCTCACATCGTCGAGTGGTGAGGTTGTGGTATACGACTGGCTGCGCGGCGAGGCGGTGGCGAACTACTTTCACGGCGACGCGAGGCGGCACTTTGTCGGCTCTGCCGACGCCATCGGCGCACAGCACGCCTTCCCTTACCAGGCGGCCTCGCCCATTCTGCAGCTCACTTCGTCCATGACCGGAGGCCGGCATCTGCTCGTATATGCCGGGTGCCCGTCCAACTCGGCGGCCTCCACCCGACAAGGACGACTTCTGTATGAGCTGCAGTCGAAGGACAGCGATGTGCCGGTTGCTATTGCCGTGAACCCGCGACTACAGCTAGCGGCCACCGCAGCGCGGAGTATAACGTGGTGGGCTTTTCACAGCTCTGTAGTGGAGGCGTACGCGACACTGACGGAGGCTGGCACGACTGCAGCCGACTGAGGAGGCGCCACACATCGTCGCTGGAGTGTGGAAAGGGGGGGGGGGCGGAGGCTCTTGTAGACAAGTGCGGCGCGCCAAGCGATCGCGCGTGCCGTTGCAGCCTCCTCTCCCTTGCCGAACACCTCAAGCAGAAGCTCGCGCTACGCCCATCAAAGCACTGAAAAGGTGCCGTGCGAGACGGCCGGCCTCCATGGCTTTGGCTGTTTGTTTGTCTGGTCTTACTGAGTGCCGCCTTACTCACTCTCGCAGGGAGGGGGAACTTCTCGCGCGGCTCGAAACGTGTGCTGCCCCGCTATAATGAAGGATAGAACCAGAGCCAGCCTGCCTGTGCGATACAGACACCGTCGAACCTCTTTGATTTCTTTGATTGGCCCTCTCAGCAGCTTAGCGAGAGGGCACGTGGACACACTTGCCGTTGCACGTAGCGGCAAGAAGGACGGTGCGCCGCCCGTCGCCCCCTCCACCCCTCACAGCTTCTAGCACCTTTGCCGATGTTCATCATATTTTTATCCGCCCCTCTCTCCCGCCTCACTTTACCGATGAGCGGTGTGGCACGCCACCATACGCGCGTTTTGCATCCCCCCACACCCCGCGTCACCGCTGTTGCATTGCTGGCGTTTGTGCCGGCCTGCGCCTGCATACGTGATGCTCTTGCTGCACATGCGCTATCATGACGCCTGCACTGGCGCACTACCCCCGCCTCTCTCCTGTTTTTGCAGTAGCCCCACAAGCTCACTAACACGACCGTATCCACCTCCCGGTACACGCAGCAGGCACCAACACGCAAGCAGACGCGCATTCGTCTTCCACAGGCCCACACTTCGAGAAAGGCGAGAGGACGCAGCCAGCTCTGTTCTTTGAGCAACCAGCGGCCGAGAACGAGAGATAAGGGCGCCCAGTGCGCGTCTGTGTGTGAAGCACAGCCCTCCAGCGCTCCGTCAGTGCACCGCTAGCGGTCTTTACATCTATATGCCCGTAGGCCTCCACGTGCCATTTCGGTAAGTTGGATCGATCGACGTCCTCACTCGCGGGCTCACTCCTTTTGTGCCGCCGCCCTCCTCCCCCCGCTTTGCGTGAGCCTCACTTTTTTTTTTGTGCGTGTGTGCGTGGGCCTCCATCTTCTCATCACAGTCGTCTCCCGCGTTGCTGTAACGCGTGAAACTGGCATTCCCTTGCCTTTTTTTTCATACCGTGACGACGTGTTCTTTGCCTTCTTGCCGGCCTGCCTGCTCGCCATTTCCATTCTGACGTGCCACGTATCCCTCTGTGCGCTTCATCGGCTCCGCTTCGCTTTTTCGTGTCCTTTTTCTGCACGGAGTCGCTCTCTCTCGTTCCGCCGTTCTCCCTTTCGACATCCAAAATTGGTCGTCCGTCGCCAGGATGCGCGTAATCGAGAGCCAGAAGGAGGTGTTGCACACCCTCCGCCACCCTTCGCAGCACTCCGCGACAGACCGCAAGAGGGCCTACATGTTTCTGTTTGTATACGTTCTCAGCGCTATCGCGTTCGGCGGGAATCTCCTCCACTTTATCAGCGGCTGGATCGCCGCCACGGTTCTGCAGGTCGTCATGACCATCTTGATAATGATATATGCCTTCAACATCAACGACTACAGTGACAAGAGCATGAGCTCGATGGAGTGTGAGCGGGCCTGCAACCCGCTGCTCGATGCCTACATCGCGCTGCGCGCGGTGCAGCTGATCCAGGCGCTCTTCTTGCGCAGTTTTGTGTGCACGTTCCTCTTTGCCACGGTGCTTATCGTAACTCTCTTCCGCGTACGACAGAGGAAGCTGTACGTCGACGCCGTAAATCTATGGCGCGAAGTATCGCAGTACGAGCGGGAAGGCTTCATCTTCATAGGTGTTGATGTGGTTATGATTATTGTACTGATGCTTTCCATGGTGTTCTCCATAGTCACGAATTACGGTGGCTAAAGTGCCACTGCAACTTACCAGAAGGATGCATTCAAGGTGCGGGGGATGTTGCTAGACATGTAATTTTTTTTTTCGCGTGCAGTCTCTCTCTCGCTCGCTTGCTTTCTAACGTCGCATGCGCACGCGCGTCTGGGGCTCGCCATGCGAAAAGCCTAGCAAGAGGAGTCGCATGCCGCGGCAGAGGACGCGCTGGGGAGCGGCTGCCTTGTCAGCGTGTTCGTCTCTCTGAGCGCGCGTGATGAGGAAGGAGTGCACTTAGTGGCGAGGGTGATACCACGAGCGTCGCCGGCGCTTGTGGCTTTAGATATCGAACTCCTAGAAAGGAACGGAGGGAGCGAGAGGGCTGCGGTGGTGGAGGGTGGGCATCGTGCAGCCACGCGCGGCAGCAGAGTTCGGACTGTTGGTGGGCTGTTTTGAGTGGCTCTTATTGTTTCTGTTGTAGACGAGCCTGTTACTAAGACCCGTTGTGTATCTCTTTCTCTCGCTTGTTTCGCTGTTCTTGAGGTGGCGCCTGCCGCTTGGGGTATGTGGAATGTGTTTGTGCGTCCTCGTGTTGTGGACGCCTGCAGCAAGCGGTATCAACACGAAGAGGCAGGGACACGCCAGCTTACGCCGCCCGCATTTCCCACCGTTTGATCATCGCCGAGAAGCCAAGGCGAGGGTGTGCTGTGCCTTCTAAACTGCACTTTAGTGCGCTCCATAGACCTACGAGAGCTAACGGTACGCAGGTTGGCGGTGCTTTCAAGAAACGCGCGCGTCGACAGACGAACTCGCGCGCGCTGCTTTGCGAGATGACGGCCGCACCTCATGTCGTGAGCGTCGCGCGCCGAGTGCGAAGGTACACTCAGTCGCTGCTCCTCTTTTGCATCCATTTCCCATATGACGTGTTCAACTCTGCCTTCGCTCAATCTTTCTCTGCTGCGTGCCGCTCTTGCCTTGTGCGCTCTCCCATTTCGTTAGCGTCTTCGTCTTCCTCGTATACCCTCATCACGCGCCCGCGCACACGAGCACAGATCAGCGCGCAAGCACACAGCGCGTGCATCTTCGACGGTTTTTCACTCATCTTTCCCAGGCTTTTTCGGTAGGAACGAAAAGTGGCGCGAGCAGCGTACCCCCACCGCCGATGAGCAGCACCGAGCGTCTCACTGATGCCTTCCGGCTTCAGTTTCAGTGGATTCCGGTGCTCATCACGGACCGCAGTCACCACACAGGTAGAGAACGGAAGCGCGCCATGCTGTTTGTGCTGCTGCATGCTTCGTTCCTGATGGTTCTGTGTGGCCACTTTATGAGCGTCACCGTGTCGTGGGTACTCGCTTTCATCCTCCAGTCCGGAGCGATGGCGCTGTGCGTGATGCACCTCGCCTTGCTTGAGGAGTACGCGGATTCTATGACGAACGCACTAGAGCTAGAGCACATGGTCAACCCTCTCATCATTGCCGAGGCCGCGGTGCGATGCTTCGCTTCTCTGCAGTGTGTTCTAACTGGCTCGTGGATGCTTCTACTGGCTGGCAGCATAGAGCTTGCATACGACCTCCACGTTACACAGCACCGCTCGCTGCTGATTGATGCGACAACTATTTGGAAGGAGCTTGAAACCTTTCGCACCGATGGACGTATCCGCACTGCGTATCAGATACTGATGGTGCTTTTCGCCATCTTCTACCTCGTCTACTTGTTCTACACCGCGTGAGAGGGAGAGAGGCGGAACGGATGGGGGGGCCGGAGAGGTCTGCTGAACTTTTGTGTGACCTCTGCAACACGCGTGCTTGCTGTCCAGGGCGCTGAGGAGACGGCGTGACACGCGCACGGCTCCTCTCTTCCCAGCTCTTTGTGTATGCCGCGCTCTGTCACGCTGCCGAACCACGCGCGCGCCTATCGGGCTACAGACCTGCGAACGAAAAGCTCCGGTGACAGCGAAACGAAAGAATACGCAGGCGGCTTACAGCGGAGTTTGCCGAATATGCCAGGAGGGAGGGCATTAACAACACGAACAAACAGCTACTGTGCACGACTCATCGCTGCACGACGCGGGCCACGACATGGACCGATGCCTCACCCGGGTCAGTGCGCTGCTGCCGGCGTTTCCCTCTTCGCCCCTCCCCCCGTGTATCAAACCTTCGTCTCTCTTTCTCTCTTCGGTTTCGCTATGCCTTCTTTTCCTCTTTCTCGGCGTCCTCTCGCCAACCCGCCCCATTCGGTGTTGCGCAACAACGACGACATGTGTGGGCAGCTGACAGGCGTACACACAAACGCACGTGGGCGACCATATTTTTCGTCGCTAGGTGATGTTCTTCCTCTTGCGCCCCCACCGCCCAACCTCATCTTTGCCCTGTGTTTTCTCTTCGTTCCTCTGTGGCCTCTCCCCATCAACGTGCTCTGATCGACCGGGCGTGGAGTTGAACACATCGACATCGTTCGGGTCTCTCGGGTCCATCCTTTTCGTTTTTGTTGCTCGTCCGAAACAACTCCACTTCGCGGTCTGCTCTGACATACTCGTTGTGTGCGACGCTCTCTCGCTGCCATACACGCTCTCGCGCACGAGCGGTTCTGCCACTGAGAGTCGAACTAGATGCCTGCATGATTGACTGCATCGTTCTCACATCCTCCTGTCTTCGCGCGTCCTCACCATGAGCAGCCTCTACCGATGCAATGCCTGCGGGCGGCTGACGACGATGTCCCTGTGCCCTCGGTGCGAGGCGAGCACGGAGCGTTACACCCTGCCATTGGAAGAGATGCGCACCACGGCCGGCAGCGGTGCTGGCGCTTTTGATGCGGCGCATGCGATCCCCACAGCTGTGCCCTTGACAGTTGCCGACATCGACGCTCTTGCAAGGCGGGACGGCGCGGTTTCCAGTGGCGCGGTCATTAGCCAACAGAGTACAGTGGCGTCGTCGCGCTCGGTGGCAGAGCTGGAGGCCGTGGTGCAGTCGCTGCAGCAAGAGAATGCGGAGCTGCGCGAGAGGCTGGAACGCGATCGACGCCAAATGCTTCGGTCCGCCATGGACGTGCGCGACTTGCATGCAAGCCAAAAGCAGATTAGGCAGAGGGACTTGGACCGGATAGAGTGGTTGCACTGCGATAATCAGAGGCTCAGGAAAATGCTCGAGATGCAAGGCAGCGCTCAAGAGCTTGCCGATGCGGTGCCGCCACAACCACAAGCTGCGGCGCCGCCGACAGCGCCTCCTCCATCATCGGAGGGCCTTCGCTCTTTGCCAGAAATGCCTGTCGAGCTCAACGCAATGGAGGAGGACATGCCGGCACTTGAGGCGGAGGTGGTGCGCCTGCGCGGCGCGCTGGCGCTCAAGACGCAGCATCTGGACGACCTACAGGGGCATGCAGAGCGCGCCGAGGGTTACGTGCAGGACCTACTGCGGAAGCTGGAACACGTGCAGGGCATTGTGCGCGAGGAGAGGGACAACTGCGCACGCCGGTCCGAACACCTCGCAAGCGCTGAGCAGCCGCTGGAGGACATCGTCTCCGTCGTGTCCCTTCGCGACCACTCGAGTGCGACGCAGCTGACCGGGCCCAACTCCACTACTCAGTCCCCCTTTGCCACTGTGGGGCGGCGTGAACATATCAAGCGGGCCGCGGCCGTTCACGGAGGCTGAGACGGCGTTGCCATTGGGCTTGGGTGCGTGGTAAGGCACGAACTTTCCTCTTGTGCTACCCCAGCAGTTGACAGCGCTCCTCCTCGCTGTCTGTTTAGAAACGAGCGCCCCAGCCCCATCGCTTGTTGATCTCCGACTCCGTTGCTGGCGCATTGCAAAAAAGGCTACTGCCTCGGCGCAAGAGAGGGGAGGGTAGCGAAGACAGCCATTCAGCGCGAGTATTCGATGCGGCGGAAGGTGAGGTGCATCCTGCTGTAATGGGGGTGTGCGTGTTCTCCCTCCCTCCCTCCTTCCGTCTCTCTCGTTTTATGGCCCAGCCCTCCTACGTTCGCGTTTTGTGCTGCTCTTGTGGGCTCGAAGAGCTTGGCTGCGTGGGTGGGTACGTGCGTGTCTTGGCTTCGTTGCGTTGTGTGTTCTTCTTTTCCTTACTAATTCACTGTATCCTGCTTTGCTTGCACGACACATGCCAAGCAGAGTTGATGCTCGTGTGAGTATCCCCTGTGTGCCTGTGCGCTTGACGGCCGCTTTCCTTCCAGCTTTCGCTTCGGGACTGTTTCGTTCTTTTTAGCGGATTTTGCGTGGATGCCGACAGAAGGCCTGGCGATGTGCGCATGCGTGTTCATGATGGCACATCCCTCCTCCTGCCCGCGTATCTCTTTGCGTTCTCGTCCATGGTTTTCTCCACCGTGTACCGTGTAGAGTCTTCTTGGCCGCCGCAAAGGACGTTTCTGTCCTTCATTTTGTCGCGTATGTGTGTGCGTGTCGCGGATTTCAGTTTTCACTCCGGCTTTATTAGTTTTTTTTTTCTCTCACCGAGGCGTTCGCTTCCGTCGTCGTAGGGTGGCGGGAAACAAGAAGAGGCCAGGCTGTACAGCGGTTCTTGAGCGCCGTTGCACGCACGGATGGATGTAAGCGCACACATCATCAAAGAAAGCAGAAAAACAACAACAGAGGGCGGCCACTGCTGTTCGTGACCGTCTCCCTCCACCACTACCGCGCCATACGAGAAAGAAATGTGTACGGCGGCATCTCTGAAAAGGTGAGGGGACGCCACCGCTCGAGGGGGTAGATGCACCATCGATCGCGCCAGGCTTGCGCCTCGTTCAAGCTGCCGCCCACGCGTAGAGACAATGGTGGCTGGCTGAGGGGTGGACCGAGGGAACGACGAAAGGAGGAGCAACAGGAGGGCGAGGTAGGCTGCACGTACGCTTGCGTATGGCTGCCGTCTCTTCCCAGTAATTCCTTTTTGGCGGCGTTGGTGTCATGCATGAGGCACTGGCCCAAGGCAGCAACGCCTCTCTCCCCCTTCTTTCGCTCATGTGACGGCATGCTCTCTGCCCCCCTGCCCACGTTGCCATCTTTGCCTTCGATGCATTTCTTTTTTGGTGCACTGCCGTCCTCGTGCGCCGCTGCCGCCACGACTCGATTCACCGACGCTCTCGCAGCAGCCGAGGAAGAGCGCGAAAGAAAAATAAAAAGGAGATCGTGTGCTCTGTGCGGTCATTGCCGTTGCGCGAGGAGTCACAGTGCTTGCTGCCCCCCCCCCCCCCACTCTCCTCACCATCATCGCCCTTCCCTATCAATCCTTCCTGACAGTGAGCGAAGCCGGTTCATCCACACGCTGGGCACCCTCGTGGGCGCATTCGGCCTGTCTTCCTCTCCATCAATGACTTCGCACACCGGCTCCAGCCTTTATGAGGGCATTGCGCCTCTCGCATCTCAAGCAGAGGACTTCATTACACGCTGCTTCTACGGCAAAGCCGGTGCCGAGTCGCGTCAGCGTGCCTTTTCGATGGGTTTGCAATCGCCGCTGTGGCTGTGGACGCATCAGCAGATCACTCGCGATGCCGGGGCGCCAAAGGGGATGCGTAAGATAATACACCTGGTTCAGTGGATGCACCTCCACGGCGTGGAGTCGCGGCACATTGCCATTCTTGTGCCATTCTCGTGGAAGGCGATGTGCCAGCAGGAGTTCGCGCAGCACAGCGCTCAGGCGGAGATGAAGGAGTGCCCGATTCTTCTAGCCCATCACGAGCTGCCTGCGCTGAACAAGCGAGACCACACCAAGTACCGGTATCGGGCGGTTTTCTACTTGATGGACGCGCTGCCGCGCAATTTAAACCTTTCGGCGCCGCTTCAGGCAAGTGAGGAGCTCCTGATTTCCGAGGCCATGGGGGCGGCGCTGGACGCGTTTGTGCTGTGCGCCGATGCAGGGTGGATGGCGCCTCAGGTACAGGCAAAGTGGTACAAGATGTTCGTCGCCAAGCTGGAGGACGTCCGCGCGGCTGTCTCTTACGACGCCACTACGACGACTCAGGCGGCCATGGAGGCGGCGGCCGCGTACTTTCCCTCCCTTGTGGGTCCCACGATCCCTCTGTGCTGCAGCCGGCACCCAAACCAGCGGCAGCTCGAGTACGGTCTTGCACGCATGGAGCCCTGTTGCAAACGGCTCTGCCTGAGTCTGTACGCGTGTCGTCGTCCCGATCACGTGTGCACGCGTACGTGTCACCCCGACGAGAGCCATCTGACGTGCTCGTACGCGTGCGGCGCCTCCCTCCCCTGCGGTCACAAGTGTCTGCTGGAGTGCGGTGCTCCGTGCAACTGCTTCGAGGTGGTCGAGATGCAGCTGCCATGCTCGCACGAGAAGCTTCTGGGGATGAACAAGGAAACGCTCGAGCCCATTTACGCGGTGGTGCGCCACGTGTACAAGGGTGTCTGCGGCGACGCAGCGCTACCGTGCGCCGTGTCGTACGAGACGGAGTGCGCGCGGTGCCTCGGCCTCTTTACGGTGTCGTGCTTTGAGGCACAGGAGCAGGGCCATTCGCTGGCCCACCGGACACTGATCTGTGCAGCGTGCAAGCGCCGCGAGCGCGAACTGCGGGCGAGGCTTCTTGGCGAGCTTCTCACTGGTGTCGAGTCCCAGAAGAAGAAGGTCAAGGCGGAGCTGCAGCGGTCGCTGCACCACCAGCGCAAAGCAGCGGCGCAGGGCCTTTTTCGGCCCGGCACCCGGGTGGAGATCGTCGACGCGACCAAGTGCGTGCCGCCGCTCTTCGCAGAGGATGACTTTCCGGGCATCGAGTTTGTGGACATGGAGGTGCCGACGTTTTTCCAGGAGATAGAGGGGGCGTACGGCACGTTCGTGAGCAACCACGTAGATGTCGTGGACCGCAGCGAGGTGCGCAACCTTGTTCGGCTGCCTAGTGGCAAGCATGTGCTGGTGACGGATGGCGGGCTGCGCATGATTCAGGCCCTGACAAGCAACATCACGCAGGCTGTGCCGCTCATGCTGACCTGCAAGGGTAGAGACGACGGTGCCGCGGATGGGGCCGCACTGGACAGCGCCGAGTTTGCGGCCGCGAAGCTGATGCTGCATGGCGTGTATTATCTGGCGCAGCCTGTCGCATGCGACGAGGTGGCGGGGGAAGAGGTGCTCACGGACAAGGTCGTGCGCGTCGTGGATCTCGATCCGCTCTCTGCCAAGAAGGTTGTGGTGGAGTGCGAGCTTTATCGCGTCTCCGAGCGCACACACGACGACATCGGCGATGAACGTAGCGACTCCGCTCACGTTGGCAGCGCGACGACGGGCTCATTGAACGGGACCCCAAAGCGGCGCCGTCTCGAACGGGGCGCGGTGAACATCTCCCGGTACGAATGCACCGAGCAGATTGTGCGCCTCTCCGTCCCCATTGCGGCTTTGGAACCGATGCCTGGTATGGTGGAAGGCAAGTACGTGTTCGTCAGCGCCCCGGAGCGGCAAGTGCGCAACCCGCACGACATGGTCAGAATCGAGGCGATGCTGCGCCGCCTCACTGACCTATCCTTGCCCACTGATGCGCACGTGACGGCGGCGCCCATTGACCCCGACACTCCGTACTCGCTGGTGAAAGTGGTGAACCCTCCCGTGAACTGCGAGGCGGCGCGCGGCCCTTGCGCGGTGCTGAAGTGCAGCGATGCGCGTGTTGTGGTTCGTGCCAGCTCTGACAAGCTCCAGCACCGCCGTGGCGGTGGCGCCCGCCACAATGGGGATCGCGGGGCACCCCAGCGAGGGGTGCGCGCTCCGCCGACCGCCGCCGCATCCGCGCTACTCGTGGTCGTGCCCTTTGTGTACACGGTGGGCGATGAGCTCACGGAGGCGGAGGGGGCGCTGGACGCGGCTGCGCAGAAAGTGTTTGAGCAGCGCCTGCAGGCCGAGTTGACCACCTCAAGCGAGGAGCTGGCCTTGCGCCATGAGGAGGAGGCCTTCCACGCGCAGCAGCAGATGCCCGAGGTAACCCCGGAGATGATGACCGCCGATCTACATGCGTACAGCGTTCCGATGCCGCTGCCAACGGCTGCCGAAGTGGCAGCGGCCCGGCAGAAGTCGATGGAGCTGTCGGTAGGAACGCCCATCGCTAGTCGCCTCGCGCACACCAGGGACAAGCTCCTTTGCAAACAGGAGGCGCTGCAACTGCCGCAGTGGATGACGATGATGACGGAGAGAGCTCACAAGGAAAAAGAGTCGGACGCGCAGCACGTCAAGTACATTCGCTCCTTGCGTCGATGAGAACCCTCCCAGAGCGCGCATGTGTGTGCGTGTCTCCGGGCCTGCATGGCGGTGGAGGTGAGCAGGAGGCGGTGGAGGAGGGTAGGTCCTCCTGCCTTGTCGTTTGCCTCTCGCTGGTTTTCTGCTATGCCGCGCGCGTTTGTCCGCCTCTTCGTCCGTCCGTGTGTCTGTGTGTCTGTCTGTCTTTGGATGTGTGCCCGTGTGTGGCTGTGCTTGAGTGGGCCGCTGCCGGAGTGTGCCATCACGACGGAGGGATGGGCGGCAAACCCTTGTGGGGCCCGAAGGGACCTGCGCATGCACCGAGACACACGCACGCGCAGACACACTGGCACGTATGTGCACACGGCGCACAACGCGCACTGCGCCCACCCCTCATCTCTTTTCGTTTATTTTCGTGCACACCCAAAACAAGGAAAAAAAGATGAAAGGATCACACGGGCACGCATTGGCAACAAAGGCGGCACCACTCTCGCCATTGCCAAACAGTGGCGATGCACGGTGTGTGTGCAATGCATGTGGGTCGGTGTTGTCTGTTCTGCCACCCCCCTCATCCTCTCTACGTCTGCACCCTCGCGCAGTCGAGTGAATGCTGGGTCTGAGAGCAGGAGTGAGAGGGGGTACAGGCATGAGCAGCGGCAGCAGCTGATCTCGAGAGAGAGAGAGAGAGGGACAGCGTCGCTGAAGAGAGTAACCAACTCTGCCGAGCGTAGACATCGACGCTCGCGCGAGTGCGCGACTTCATACATGCACACGCACACACAAAACGCTCCAGCGCACGCTCCCTTTCCCGCTCTAACTCACCTCTCTCCGCCTTCTTGTTTGCGAGGCTGTAAATGTTTGTTATTCACGGTGCTTGTTGTCAGTGTTTCTGGTGCTGCGCTGATGGTTGCCTGACTCCACGGATTTGGGGGTCGGCGATGGTTGGACAAGGTGTGCTCCTCCCCCCTTCCACCGAATCCCACGTTCAGCAGACGCATTGCCGTGCCCTCCACGCAAGTGTATTGCGGTCACACGCACATCTGTGCCGCCCACACGCATGTGCGACCGTGCGGTCCACCGCGCCGCGAATCACATGACCCTGTCCCCCGTGTGATGCGCTGTCATAGATGCACAACCCGCGTGACGCTCGTACTGCGAGTCCCCCGAAAAAGAAATCACGCGTTCTCCAGTGCATTCTTTCGCGGCCTATGCCTGTATGTAAATGGGCTTGTCTGTGTCTGTGTCTCTGACCCTGCCGTGCCGTCGCGCCCGTGACCCGTCTCATGGGCCACGCGAAAAGGAGAGAGAAGACTGCGCTGCCCTTCTTGTTCTCTTTCGCCTATATTCGCTCCTAGGTCAAGTGCCTTGCCTACTATAACACACCAATAGGTCGTTGCCGCACTGCGCCCACACGCGGCCCTTATCTTCGCTGGCTGGAGCCTCCCCCTTCAACCTTGTTGGAGATTTTGGACAGGGGATGTGTGCGTGTCTCAAAACGGACAGGGTGCTATTTCGGCGGTGCAAGCCATGATGGCGGCTTGTGGAACACATCTTTCCGCATACCGCATCGCGCACGAAGTGCGTTTCATTCGGTGCCATCTGCTGCTCTGGCGAGCGGTGTCAAGACTGCGTCTGGCAGCGTGCGGCCGCACATGCACAGCTTTTTCAAAGATGTAAGCCGCCGTCTTGCCTTGTTGCGATTGTTTTTCGGGAGAGGGGGAGGGGTGGAAGATTCACCGCCCTCCGACCTCAACGCGTACGACGCGCTTCGCCGATGCTCGCAAGCCCGTCGTCTGTGATGCGCCACACCCTCTCTTCTTCTCTATGTGTGCCTTCTTTTCCTCTCTCCGCCCAGTCTCAGTGCCTCACGCGCCCGCCTTGCCACCGTGTGTGCGTGATCCCTCACCACCGCTCGCCCTCGTCGCTGCACGCCCCAGCAACACACCGTCTTCGCTTGCTGTCCTTCGCCTTGTTTCTCGGTGCCCTTTCCCAGGCTTCATTGCTTGCCGCCGGCACCTCAACAGTCTCTGTCTCCCTCTGTCTCGCGCACATCGTCGTGTGTGCGCCGTGTCGTTTGACATTCACGGATCGCCTCTCGGCGTCCCCCTCTCACCCCTGGCGAACACCTCTGCGCCCATTCCCGCCTCCTCCTCCCCCCTCCCCTAGACAACACCGCGACCAGCTGGGGCACAGCCACAGACGGAGTCAGACCGAGGCTCCCACGAACCACAAGCGAAGCAGGCGCATACAACAGGAGCTATGCCGGAGCGCGTGTCTGTGAATCAGGAGGTGTACTACTTCGACACCAAGAGCGGGTGGCTGCGTGGCACCGTGAAGGAGGTCGATGGCGCCAAGGTGACGGTAGAGGACAATGCCTCGCAGAGTGCCGTGAAAGTGGCGGCCGATAATGTGCACGGCTACATGTCGGAGAGCTACGATATCGAGGACGCGGACCTCTTCCACGTGAGCGATCTGCACGTGGCCACTCTCTTGCACTGCGTCAAGGACCGTTTTGAGAAGCTGCACAAGCAGTACTCGCTCATGGGGGAGATGGTGCTCTCCGTCAACCCATTTCGCCTCATGCCCTTCAACAGCGAAGAGGAGCGTAAAGAGTATCTGGCCCTGCCGGACCCCCGCATGCTGCCCCCGCACATCTGGCAGGTGGCGCACAAGGCCTTCAACGCGGTCTTCGTTCAGGGTCAGGGCAACCAGTCCATCGTCATCTCCGGCGAGTCCGGTTCCGGAAAAACCGAGAACGCCAAGATGCTCATCGCGTACCTGGGCCAACTCAGCTACATGCACAGCAAGAACACCTCGCAGCGCAGCATCGCGGACAAGATCGACGAGAACCTAACCTGGAGCAACCCCGTCATGGAGTCGTTCGGCAACGCCCGCACCGTGCGCAACGACAACTCTTCGCGCTTCGGCAAGTACATCAAGCTCTACTTTGATCCTGTATCTGGCGTCATGGTGGGGGGCCAGACCGTCACCTACTTGCTGGAGAGGAGCCGCATCATCATGCAGTCTCCTGGCGAGCGCAACTACCACATCTTCTACGAGATGCTGGCGGGCCTGTCGCCGACAGAGAAGCAGCAGCTTGGCGGGCTCAAGACTGCCCAGGACTACAAGTGCCTGAACGGCGGTAACACCTTCATCCGCCGCGGCGTGGATGGCAAGCCGCTCGACGACGCGCACGAGTTTCAGATGGTGCGCCGCGCGCTTTCCATGATCGGTGTGCCGCTGGAGACGCAGAACTGCATGTTGCGCGTGCTGGCGGCCATCCTGCACCTGATGGAGGTCGAGTTCGAGCCCGACAACAACGACAAGGCACAGATCGCAAACGGGACACCGCTCGCGACGGCCTGCGCGCTGCTCTGCCTGGATGAGGCCAAGGTGCGCGAGTGCTTTCTCGTGAGGAGCAAGACGTCGCTTGTCACGATCCTCGCCTCCAAGACGGAGGCGGAGGGCCTGCGCAACGCCTTCTGCAAGGGACTTTACGTTGGCATGTTCGACCGGATGGTCGAGTTTGTGAACGCCGCCATTCAGCCCCGGGTGGACTGCAGCGACTGCAAGTACGTCGGCCTGCTCGATATTTTCGGCTTTGAAAACTTCACGCGCAACAGCTTCGAGCAGATCTGCATCAATTACGCGAACGAGTCGCTGCAAAACCACTACAACAAGTACACGTTCATCAACGACGAAGAGGAGTGCCGCCGCGAGGGTATCCAGACCCCGAATATCGAGTTCCCAGACAACTCCGAGTGCGTCAACATGCTCGATGCGAAGCGCGTCGGCATCTTCTCGATGCTGGATGAGGAGTGCAACTTCAAGGGCGGCAACACAGACCGCTTCACCACGAACCTTTGGGAGGAGTGGGCTGGCAGGAACCCGTACTTTGTGAAGCCGAAGAGCACGATCCCGAACCAGTTCGGCGTGAACCACTACGCTGCCTTCGTCAACTACAACACGGCGGACTGGTTGGAGAAGAACACGGACGCACTCAAGGAAGACATGTATGAGTGCGTGAGTGAGTCCACCGACGAGTTCATTCGGACCCTTCTCTCGACGGAGAAGAGCGAGGCACGCCGCAAGCAGACCGTTGCCATCCGCTTCCAGCGCCAGCTCACGGACCTGCGCTCCGAGCTGGAGTCCACCGAGACACGGTTCATTCGCTGCATCAAGCCAAATATGGAGGCAAGCCCCTCGTTCCTCGAAAACCTTCTCGTCGGCTCGCAGCTTGAGTCCGCTGGTGTGCTGCAGACCATCTCCCTCAAGCGTCAGGGCTACCCGGTGCGCCGTCCGCTGGAGCAGTTTTGCAGGTACTTCTACCTTGTCATGTCCCGCACCACCGCCTCCTTGTTCAAGCAAGGGCGGTACAGCGACGCGTCCCAGGACTTTCTGCAGCGACACCAGCGCCTCTACAGCTGGGCGGAGCCCAACTACGCCGTTGGCAAGACGAAGGTGTTCCTCCGGGCCGAGGTGTGGTCGGCGCTGGAGCGGCTGGTGCTTCGTCGCCGCGCGCAGCTGCTGCACCGCTGCAAGCCCTACCTGCGCCGCTGGATCGACGAGCTCCGCGAGCGCAGGCGTATCGAGGAGCAGAAGCGGCTGGAGGCAGCGCGCAAGCTGCGCGAGGCGCGGGAGGCCAAGGCCGCCGGCGCCGCCAATGGTGTGCCGGCGGAGAAACTGCAGTGGGTGGAGGAGGCGTCGAACATGTTCCCAGACTTCGACACGGACACGCTGCTCGACGTTGCCGTCGAGGCGGACACGCGCGAGGAGGCTCTCAGCGCCATCCTTGCCATCCAGGCTGACCGCCTTGACAAGCAGACAGCCTCTGGATTCATGGAAGTGATGGCGGCTGCGAACGTGCGCCGTGGCGTCATCAACAACTTTATCTCGGCGGACATCAAGACGGTGTCGGCGCTGTCGAGGCTGCAGCCGGAGGATATGAAGAGCCTCGGCGCCAGTGAGATGGAGGTGGTGGCGATCACGAAGAAGCTGGCGGAGCAGCAGGGGCAGCGCGTCAAGTACCAGCGCCTCGCCGAGGCCATCGGCACGGACAGCGAATATGCCGCCGCTGGCGCCGTCCAACGCGCCGAGGTGGCTCGCCACCAGGAAGACTTCGACGCCAAAGTGCAGACCCTTGCCAGCATGGGCTTTGATGAGCCCACCGGCCGCCTCGTGCTGGCGCACTACAACGGCGACGTGCAGCGCACGGCGGCGCGCCTGCTTTATGGCGTGGACAGCCGGAAGATGAGGAACAACGCGCGCAAGCACAAGAACTTCAACACAACGGACCCCAACGTGCAGCAGCTCATCTCTCTCGGTGCGACGAAGCAGGATGCAAAGATGGCACTACGTCGCAACAACGGAGACGCGAACGCCGCCGCTAAGATGCTGTTCAAGGTGAGCTAGAAGAAAGGGAGGAGGGTGCGATTGCCGCAGGCGGTGAGGTAGCCGTATCCGAAGGGAACGAGCGAGAGAGAGAGAGAGACGGTGCGGGGGAGATGAATAGAGGGAGAGCGTCGTTTCCCCTCGCCTAGAGTCCTTAGCGCAATGCCGAGCTGCTTGTGCTTCTCTCACCGGAGACAGGTGGACAGCACGAGTGCACTCAGAAGCTGGCAAACAGTGTCGGACGTGCTAGCGGAGAGCTGCGCACGCGCATGGTACCCCACCGTGACCGTTTTCTTTGAGGTCTGCTTGCCATGCCGGTGGCTGCCACTACCGGCCTCTCCTCCAACATCGACGATCTGATGCCTCTTATTCTCCCGCGTTTCAGTGTGTATGTCTGCTGTCCTTTCCTCAGGTTGTGGTTTGTGCATTGTTGTTTTTGCGCTGGCTGTTGTGGCTGTTATCGGCTCCGCTGCGCTGGCCTACCATGACTGCGCCTTCTCTCTCTTTCTCTTACGGCGCGTGGGACGGTTGGTGAGGCCAGCTGCGCGATGCCTTTCATGGGCGCTGCTATTTCAGATGTACGGCAAGTATTTGCGAGTTGCCTTGTTTGAAACGCGCGACGCACAGGCAAGCAAGCAACTACCATGTACAGTGACCGAGCCTTCCTGTGAATAATATACACGCGAATGCACATGCCTGCCCGTGCGTGCGTGCGCATGTACTCGTCCTCGTGTGCATTCCCACTCTTTGCCTTCCTTGTTGTGTGCTCGTAGAGTTGCCCGCTTTTTTTTGCGACTTACATAAAAAAGGATGGCAGTGCCAGTTGTTTTCCTTTTTATATGCTTCCTGTGACTTTTTTCCCCATCCGTACCTTTGCGCAACGGCTGTAGTGGCCCCCCGCATGCACATGTCTCACTCTCCTTCGCCATCGCTGTCCACGTCCTCGCTTCATCAGCCCTTACCTTCCCATCCTTCGCCACATCCCGGGCAGCTCTGCCGTGCACACATTTGAATAGTTGTGTTTGTTTTCTTGGTGGCTTCGTGTCTGTGCTTTCACCACCTCTCGTGATTCGCAGTTTCAATCCAGCGTGAGACTGCCATGTACAGTTGTTCTTCGGCTCCACATAAGGAGTCGCGGGCCCTTCTTTCACCTGCTCGCCTTCCCTCCGTTCTCAGTCTCTTTTCTCAGCTCCTTTCTCCACGCTGTGTACTGCCATCTCCGTCGTCCGTTCCGCCCCCACCATCCTCTGTTTGTTTTTGTGTTGTTCCTCGGCCACGCGCTCTCCTGCGTAGGGGTGCGCGTGACCCCTTTCTTCTCTTCCCTTTTTTTTTGCTTTGACGCTCTCTGCGCTTGTCTGCCCCCTCCCCCCTCACACACACACGCACACCACCGCTTGGCAGACGTTGCTGTGTGCCCTCTCTGGATGTTGCCTGCACCGCGCTTCCGCCCGCCTTCTCTCATCGCCTGCCGGACTTGTTCCACTCTCGCCCTTCCCCTCGCGTAGTCCCCGGACCTTTTCGTCCCTCTTTCGTGGTGTTTTGCGCCCCACCCGCCCGCCTTTGTCTCGTGGGGTTTCGTTTCTCTCTCTGTGCGTGCATGCGCTCTGGAAGTCAGCGTCACGTGCCTCTGTCGGCCTCGTGGAGGCTGGACAAGGCGCCATGCGCCAGCGATTTGACAACGCTTGTGCGTCTGTGAGCTTGTCCTGTGTCGAGGCTGAGCACGGGTGCGAACAGCGCGACAGGCAACCAAGGATAGGTGTGCAGGAACGCGAAGGGCGCATCTTTCTTGTACGTAGCTGTTACTAGGCGGAGGCCCCGTGCTTGCCTGTGGGTCGGAATGTGGATGCGTTAGCGTGCTTGGGTGTGCCTGTACGAGACCAGCGTCACCGTCGAGAGGCTGATTAAGGGCGCTCGGCGAGGGCATTTCCCACACACTCAGGTGTGGGCTTCACTGGAGTGATGTAGAGACTCGCATCATGCTTTGGTTTTTTCGCCTGCTACCTTCTCCTCCATTCCACCTCAGCACCCACACACGCCTCTACATCCCTGTATACGCCTGCGCTCGGACGCCCACACCATCGTTCGATCATCTTTGTTTCGTTTTCGCCTCTCCCGTATTTTTTTCCCGTTGTATGTACTTGTTTGCCGTGAAGGCAGGCGCAGCATCTTCACAGACACGCAAGCGCAACCTCCATCCTCTTCGTCGCTGTGCGTGATCATTCGTGATGTCCATGGGGTCTGTTTGCAGCCGCTGGCACCACCACCACCTTATTTTTGTTCCCGTTGAGCCCTGACAAGGGTCGCCGTGAACGTCTGTCTTTTCATCTTCGCCGCCTGTCTGTCTCCACTGCGTCTTCTCTGTTTCCACACCGTCGACATGCCTTCCAGGTCGGCCCGCCTTTCCTCGAGGGCTTCTCTTTCAGTTTAGCCGCTGTCTCTGCAGGCGTCGATGCATGACGGCGTGCGTGTGCGCTTTTCCGTCCCTTTTTCGTCTGTGCTCACTTCTCTTCGGTCTTCTTTCTTCTGCCTCATGCGTGTCGCATCTGTGCTCACACATGCACATGCGCGCATATATATATATATATATGTATTTGTGTGTGTGTGTGTGCGTGTGTTTGCTTGAATACCCGTCTGTCTCCATTTGTTCTTGGTCGGAGCTTGTCTTTGTGTGCATGTGCTACGGTAAAATGGCGTGTCGTCGCCTTCGCAGACGGCGACACCGGCGACGCAGCTACCCCCTCGAAGCCCTGACCCCTCCCCTCTCCTTTCCTCGCCTCCGCTTCCCTTCTCGCCAAAGAAAGAAAGATAAAGGAGTATCGCTTTCAACGAGCTGCCTTGCCCATCCACAGCGTGCGCGCGAATGGTCCGGTGCGCCTTTGCCTCGGTGTGCGCGGCGTTTGTGTCTACTTGTGTGTACACTGGCGCCTGTGGGTCTTCGTACGTGTTGGTGTGGGCGCCAAGGGGAATGAGACGTATTTACGAGGTGAACAACAACAGATGGCGAAGAAACAGAGGACAACGCACATGCACACACATGCGAGAATGCAAAACTGCCCTACCGTACGGTGTCACCGCGCCACTCAAAGGCGATGCGAGGGATAGGGGGGGGGCAGTCTTGCATGGCACGAGCGTCAGCTGGTCGCCGATCCCCACGCGGCCGCCTGCGCAGCTTCAGTATAGTATGTCACCCCTGCGTGACTGTGCATCATGCGCATTACCCAGTCATTTCAGCAGTGGGATCTGTCGCGCAGGGCATGCTTAGGCGCTGGTGTATGCGTGGGCGTTGCTCCCATGTCGCACTTTTACCCGCGCAAGCGCTTCCAGCAACATGGGTCTCTCTTACACGCCGCCGCTTCCACATTATCAGCGAGCTCTCCGTCGTTCATGGCGCAGCCTTTCAACTCGTCTTCTCGCTCCTCTTCTTTCTTTTTTTTTTTGCCATGTGGCAACCTCTGCGGTGTGCCGTCGCTGTGGTTTTGCTGATGCTGTGGGCACGCGTCATTGTCACAGTGCTTCGCGTGTACGCCACACACGCGCCCTGTCCGCGAAACAGTCGCACAAGATTCGCTCGTAGCAGAAGGGTCACGACGCCGCCGCTCTCTTGGGCGTCTCTCTGTTTGACTGTCATGGAGTTCCTCGGCCGGGAGGCGGCGGGGGTGGTCTCCATTGCGTGTAGTTCGGCTTCCACCACATCATTTGCCACCCTCTCAAGCCACGGCACCCTGTCTCTCTGGGACGTGCGCATTCCACGCAGGAACTACATGAAATTTCGCAATCCAAACAGCGCCGCCACCGCAGCGGCTTCTGAGCTGCGCTACCTGCACGACCGGCACGCTGCTGTCGCACTGTGCGGCAAGACTGTCCAACTGTTTGACACGCGCAAGTGCATTTCGTGCGTGTCTGAGTTTACTAGCGACAAGGAGTGCGTCGCCTTCTTGAGAGACGAGCCACCGCCGGACTCTACTACGACGCTGATTGTGGACGAGGATGGCGGCATGTTTGCATACGACATTGCAGACGGCACCCGGCCTCCCTACATCGAGGCGTACGTCTTTGGTCAGCAGGAGCGCTGCCCCTTGCCAAAAGGCAGCCGATTCGGATGTCTAACAAACTATTGTAGCGGGTTGCACTGTGTCGATCTTGCCCCTGGCGAAGACGGCACCGCTACACGGCTGCTCTTTGCTGTTGGAATGGACGGCGAAGGTGCCCTCTACAGCGGGGCCGACGACACGGGTTCCGTGCGCGTTGCGTTCTCCATTGCGCATGAGTCGTCGAGCTGCGGCAACGCCCCAATGGTGAACCCGCCGCTCGTCAACTGCACCGCCATCTGTGGTGCGCAAGTGGCCGTGGGGCGGGCCGACGGCATGTACTCTGTCTACGAGATTGAGCGGAGCGGGCTGGACGAGGCCATGGTGTCTCCCGGCCACGCCGTCAACGGGCTGTGCTACGTGGACTGGGTGTCGCCGGAGGTGCTGCTGACAGTGTCGCTTTGCGGGGAGGTCACGGGATGGGCCGTCGGTGCATTCATGGCGGGCAGCAGCGCGGAGGCGGAAGAGGAGGCGGAGGGGCCGGAGGTGGTGGCAGCTCTTGCGCATCGAGAGGTGCCCGGCTGCCAGCTAGCGACGGTGAACTGCGCTGACCGGCTTGCTGGAACGCGCTACATCTTCGGTGATCATCTAGGCGGCGTGACGCTGGCTCAGCTGGATCACTGAGCGGATGCGGCAACCTCTGCAGCCTATCTCTGTGTCTGTTGCGGGAACTAGTTGGGGGAAGGGGAGGGGAGGGGCTGCGTGTCTGGCGCACCTAGGCAGGTCGGGGCATGGTGTCTGCAGAGATACCGCCAGGGTGCGCCGGGGAGACAAGCTGCGCGTCATTGACACGTTTTTGTAGTCGTGTCGCCGCGCAGTGTGCTTCTCCTTCGCTTCCTTTCCCGCTCCCCACGTGCCGATCTCACGCAGTGGATCGCTGTGCCGCAAATACGCGAGCGCGCGTTTCTGCTGTCTCTCTTGCCGCCTTCCCCCGATGACAGGCGGATGGACACAACCCTTCGTGTGTGGCATCTCAGGGTCCAGTACATCCCCGCACCGTGCGGTAGGATGACTAGCAGCCCCGCTAACCCTTGCCAAATGCCGGCCCACCTCTGGTGGTGGCAAGGGTTAAGCGCGTACGACAGAAGGGAGTCCGGGGCGATGCATCGCTGCCGATGCCCGCGGCCAGGTCCTGGATGGCACGTCGCCGAAGAGACCTGCGTTCAGCGAACGCGCCTGCGCTATCCATGTGGCTGGGCAGGGCGTCGGCGTGACTCGAGCGCACGTCTCACCCCCTGGTTCACACCGTTCGCTGGTGTGGGGGCCTGCGGGGCGGGGGTGGGCAGGTGGCGTTTGAGGCAGGGACCGTGCTCGGCTGCCTGCATCGGCAGCATAGCTGCAACGCGCGTGTCTCCGGCTTCTCCGCATCACGCGATGTGGGGCCTGTGACAGGCCGGGTAGAGTGTCATGTGAACTTGTGTTCTATGGCGGAGTGAATGCGTTAAGGAAAAATTCTTGTCGCCGCGCCGCCGCAGCATTGGCGGCCTCCAGTGTCGATGTCCTCGGCATTGGCGCGTGCGCGCGCTTCTCCCCATCTGCCATGCTCTGCCACCGTCATCTCCTCCTTTCCTTTTGTTCATTTGTGTGATTCCGGTCAAGTTGCCCCACCGCGAGCTGGCTAACCGTCCGCCTTGGTATTTTGCCTGAAGAGGGCGACGGCCTCACCGCTCGCCGGGCTGTTGTTTCGTTCGCGTGCGTACGCGCATATTGCGCTCACACATCCGGCGAATGCGGTGATCGTCTGCACTGCCTGCTCAGCTGTCCTTTTCGTTCTGTCAATTTCGTCTCTTCCCGAAGCTTGCTGAAACCCCGACCTCTGACACGCCTGCGCTCATCTGTATACACTTGCTCACACTCTTTCCGTGCAACCTCCTCGTATCTCCCCCCTTCCTTCCTTCCCCTCCCCGCCTATTCCCATCTGAGATGCTGCACTGCAGGAAATTGCGGTAAGGCTAGGCCCTCTTTTTCATTCTTTTTTCGGTGTTCACAGCGTCCCTGCGAGGGCCTTTCGCGGCAAGCCGTCAACTAACCCCACTTCCATGCACAGCACCGTCTGCACCCCAGAGATCTGTGCATGTGTCTTTATTTCGTCGGTAAAAATTTTTTACCAGGAAGTTCATCCACCACGCCACCAAACCACCGCGTCACCCCTGTCCCCCATCCCTCCTCCTCCGTCGAGTGCAGACGCACGCCGGCATACAAATGAGCACGAACGCCAAAATGGCA